>NC_056580.1:16455730-16755730 GCF_018340385.1 Cyprinus carpio | reverse complement strand
AACTTTTGAACGGGGTCATTTTTTTAAATTCAACTATTATTTTCTCTTGTGGACTATAAACATATTTTATGCTAAATACAGGTGTATCTCAATAAATTAGAATGTCATGGAAAAGTTCATTTATTTCAGTAATTCAACAAATTGTGACAACAAACTCATGTATTAAATCAATTCAGTGCACAGACTGAAGTAGTTTAAGTATTTGGTTCTTTTAATTGTGATGATTATGGCTCACATTTAACAAAAACCAACCAATTCTCTCTCAACAAATTAGAATATGGTGACATGCCAATCAGCTAATCAGCTCAAAACACCTGCAAAGGTTTCCTGTGCCTTCAAAATGGTCACTCAGTTTGGTTCACTAGGCTACACAATCATGGGGAAGACTGCTGATCTGACAGTTGTCCAGAAGAAAATCATTGACACCCTTCACAAGGATAGTAAGCCACAAACATTCATTGCCAAAGAAGCTGGCTGTTCACAGAGTGCTGTATCCAAGCATTTTAACAGAAAGTTGAGTGGAAGGAAAAAGTGTTGAAGAAAAAGATGCACAACCAACCGAGATAACCGCAGCCTTATGAGGATTGTCAAGCAAAATCGATTCAAGAATGGACTGAGGCTGGGGTCAAGGCATCAAGAGCCACCACAGACGTGTCAAGGAATTTGGCTACAGTTGTCGTATTCCTCCTGTAAAGCCACTCCTGAACCACAGACAACGTCAGAGGCATCTTACCTGGGCTAAGGAGAAGAAGAACTGGACTGTTGCCCAGTGGTCCAAAGTCCTTTTTTCAGATGAGAGCAAGTTTTGTTTTTCATTTAGAAACCAAGGTCCTAGAGTCTGGAGGAAGGGTGGAGAAGCTCATAGCCCAAGTTGCTTGAAGTCCAGTGTTAAGTTTCCACAGTCTGTGATGATTTGGGGTGCAGTATCATCTGCTGGTGTTGGTCCATTGTGTTTTTTGAAAACCAAAGTCACTGCAACCGTTTACCAAGAAATTTTGGAGCACTTCATGCTTCCTTCTGCTGACCAGCTTTTTGAAGATACTGATTTCATTTTCCAGCAGGATTTGGCACCTGCCCACACTGCCAAAAGGACCAAAAGTTGGTTAAATGACCATGGTGTTGGTGTGCTTGACTGGCCAGCAAACTCACCAGACCTGAACCCCACAAAGAATCTAGGGTATTGTCAAGAGGAAAATGAGAAACAAGAGACCAAAAAATGCAGATGAGCTGAAGGCCACTGTCAAAGAAACCTGGGCTTCCATACAACATCAGCAGTGCCACAAACTGATCACCTCCATGCCACGCCGAATTGACGCAGTAATTAAAGCAAAAGGAGTCCCTACCAAGTATTGAGTACATGTACAGTAAATAAACATAATTTCCAGAAGGCCAACAATTCACTAAAAATGTTTTTTTTTTTTTTTTTGTTTGTTTATTGGTCTTATGAAGTATTCTAATTTGTTGAGAGTGAATTGGTGGGGTTTTGTTAAATGTGAGCCAAAATCATCACAATAATTAACATTTTGCTGATACTGCAAAGTGAATACAAACTGTATATAAACTGACCATTTAACATATACCAAGCAGAGAATAAATGAAATGCCTTCTAACAGACTTTTAAAACCAGATGAATACACTCAAAGGAGATACAATACACTTGCTTTTTGGTACCGAATAAAAGATGAATATCTGAACTGAAACCAAATTAGACAGAAGTACTGGGATCCAAACACCATGCTCTGCACATGTAATATCACATGGACAAGAGAGCACAGAGCCAGAGCACACTCACACAAAGAAAAATGATGCATGAGTGTCAGCGTTCTGTCACCACACTAAGAACTAACCCGAAGTGACAGAACTCTGACACTCTTGACTTCACAGTCATTATTATTGTTTATGTTCAGAAGGTATTGGATGAGTAACAGCAATTGACCTAAAACAACCAAGACTTCTTTTGAAGCACCTTTACCAAAAATTGCCAAGTCATACCATTAAAAAGTTTTGTGTAAGATTTTTTAAATGTTTTTGAAAGACATCTCTTATGGTCACACAGGCTGCATTTATCTGATCAAAATACAGTTAAAACAATAATATTGTGAAGTATTATTACAGTTTAAAACAATTTTGTGTCAATCAGAGAGGGGCTGAGAGCTGTCGAGACAGAGCGAGGCCAGTGGCACAAAAACTAATGAGTGACACCTCTGTGCTACACTGGTCTCCAGTTCCACAGAGGAGCTTTGGAAGGATGTAAGGAGGGGTGATAACAATGGAGAGAGAGAGATAGGACCAGGCCTGCTATCCTGTGTTTTGTGTGTGCAGCAGTTTGCCACATTTTTTTTTTCAGGATCCTTTGAATAGAAAGAGAGAAGTTTTTATTTGAAAGAGAAATCTTCTGTAACATTATACATATGTCTGTAGGATACTGTCACTTTTGATCAATTTAATGCATCCTCGCTAAATAGAAATATTTTTACTATTATTGTTTTTGAAAATCTTACTGGCCTCCGAGTGGTATTGAATATAAACTCAACTTAAATTTGGCTGTCTCTCCCAACAGATTTTTTTTTTTTTTTTAGAGGCAAAACAGTCCTTCAGGCACAGACACATGCTTGTTGGCAGATCCAGTCTAAGTCAAAGTCTCCTCACCTGCTAGAATCCAGAAGCTACTTGGTTTATTTAAGAAGAAAGCCAGCTCTAGAAAAATAAAATAAAAACATGCAGTTTGTTCCAATGCAGTTTATTAGTAGTGAATTTATTAAATTGATTAACTGTGTTTTTTAGCTTGATTGCACCGCCTCCAAAACCTGAGTGTGTTCTTTTGATTTTCATTAGAAAGCACCCCTGATTTATCACTACTAACACATAATCCACCTACAGCCCATAAAAGCAAGTATCCAGCATGCATAGGAAGACCTTCAATGACTTCAAGAGGATGCCTGAGAGAATACCAAATGTGGATGGCAGATATTAAGCAGATTGTGGATTGTTTTTAAGAAGTCTGAAAAATCACTTCATTATTCCCATACATCCATATGTGTTTTGATTCCAAGATATTTTAAGATGTAAAACAATTATAAATATGCCTGTTATTAAAGAGAGAAGTCATCAGTAAGATTTGATAGTGTTTTGATTTGGGATGTGACATCCCTTTTAATTCAGTTCATTGGTCTGGAAATGCTTTATGGCCATTAACCACAGAGATTTGTCATGGTAGTGAGCTAATAGCTTCATTAAAGTGCAGCTGTCCAGCTATGGCCAGTCAGCTGACGGTAGGGAAAGGTTGTCATTTCGTCACACTTCTACTGTTCTGAAGAGTTTCTGTCATTTGATACTAACAATGTGTCATTTTAAAATAAGCTAATGAGCTAATTATTCTAAAAGAGGATTCATGACAATGAGTACTTTGGTAGAATATAACAGAGTGAAATAAAGGTGACAGTTCACATTTCTTCTTTGAAACACAAAAGAAGATTTATATATATATATATATATATATATATACACAGTCAGTCAGTGGGGTCCAATTCTGCTTTGACTTTCAAAAGTTGAAGTATTCATTCATATTTTTTTAAGTTCCACAGAAGAAATTAGAATAATTTAGAGAGTGAGTAAACAGTTTTCTTTGTTTTTCTTTTTTCTGTTTTTTTTAAATATCCCTTTAATTTAAGTACATTTTTACTTTAAATTTATTACTGAATCTGTACTTTTATGCCCGATTATGTGTCATGCACTGATGCAGTCTGTTTAAACAAATATTAGCACATTAGAGATTCTTTGGTTTGATCTAAAGAACCCCATGTGATTGTACTGATTGTACCAAATCAGCAAACAAAACAAAAACAACTTTTTTTTTTCACTCTTACTTGATACATTGGCTCGATTTAATCAAAACTGCCATGTTGTGATATGAATGTTGACTTTTTCTGCTCCTCTCTTCATTTTCAGATGGGTTGTAAAGTGACCGTCTTGCTGTTTATCTATTTCCTGGCTACAAACTACTACTGGATCCTGGTAGAGGGCTTGTACCTGCACAGTCTCATCTTCATGGCCTTCTTGTCTGATTCAAAGTACCTGTGGGGCTTCACTTTGATCGGGTGGGGTGAGTATTTCATGGTAGTTATTTTCTTGGAAAAGGCAATTTATAAATATTCCCGCTCCTGTTGGGTTTTTAACATTTCCTGGGAAATGAAATGCTGCTGGTGGTTTTGTTCTGCCCAGGTATCTGGTTTTGTGTTAATGGACAGCTGCATGACATGTAATTGTACTCTCGTCAAAGAACAAGGTCAATCATTTTTTCATTATTTTCATTTTTGACACACATATACACAGAATTACAGTATTTAAGTACTGAAACATAATCTGTTATATCTTAAGTGAACGTTTGGGGAACTGTTGGGGAAAAACATCTGATGTGTGACATTCTGTTAGATCCGTGCAGTACAGTAGGTCTTAATGTAGGCCGCCTCATTAATGTTAATCCAACAATTAAAGAAAAGAGGGAATCACTCGCTGCTCTTAATTGAACTGCTTTTATAGTTTTAATAATCAGTTTATTTGTAATGAACACAAAGTGATTTTTACATTTGATTATTTGTTTTTCTTTGGAACCTTTAGAAAATTTTACTTGATTTTTCTCAAAATTGACTTTGCTGACTCTATTGACAAACGGGTGTAGCTCAGTCATTTTTTGTCTGATTCCAACAAATCATACATCATCCTTGTAGTTCCTGTGGCTCAGTGGTAGTGTCGCATTAGTAGTGTAAAAGGTTGTGGGTTCAATTCCCAGGGAACACACATACTGGTGTCCAAAAAAAAAAAAAAAAGTATAGCTTGAATGCACTGTAATTCGCTTTGGATAAAAGTGTCTGCTAAATGCATAAATGTAATTCTGAAGGTCTTTTAATGGAGAATGTGAACATAACAAATTTTTGGAAATTTGCTCATTGTGACTCATATTGCCAGCACAGGTCACAAATTCTATATCAGTACTCAATTCAAGCTTGTAGAAATCAAAGTTTGAACTTATAATTATATTTTACTTGGAATTGTTATGATACTGGTGTTCCCATGATGCACTGTGGCATGAATGATTAATATGGTTGAAGTTTTATGGTTGCTTTTGTTGTTAGGTTTAGTAACAAGGTTTTGCTGTTTTGTGACAGCAAGTTAGAACAGCATTTATTTGAAAGTGAAAGTGACATGACATACAGCCAAGTATGGTGAGCCATACTCAGAATTCATGCTCCAAAGTGCACACACACAACATAAACACACACCCGGAGCAGTGGGCAGCTTGGGGTTCGGTGCCTTGCTCAAGGGCACCTCGATCGTGGTATTGCCGGCCCGAGACTCGAACCCACAACCTTAGGGTTAGGAGTCAAACTCTCTAACCACCTGGAAAGAAAGAGCAAGCAGAACAAGAAGAGGTTTATAGTACACTGAGAATAGAGAGGAAGAACACAGAGTAGCGACAAAAACAGAAGAGTCACCTTAATTGTCCATATGAATCTTGATCTGTAATTGACAAATACAGGACTCAAGTTTAGTATTACATTTTTTTTTCTTTTACATTATTACACAGTGTCCCTTCCACTAAATTCTCCATTTCTCCAAGTGGTGGAGTTTCACTGCATAAACAAATGAGAGGCTTCAGAAACATGTACATATACAGAAATCTACAGAATCACTTAGGATCAAAAGATCTTCCTTGGGGAACTAAACATGGTTGGTTTTTCAGTATTAAAGCAGTGTAAATATAGTTACTAAATATGTAATCAGTAGGGAATACTAATAGTTTTAATGTGAATATTGGCTGCTGATAAATGTGTTAGCTGACAAAAATGCAGTACTTCATTATAAAATGACATTGAACTGTTTGGCTAAATTAAGAGTTTGTTTTGAGAGTATTGACCTTAGTTTAGAGAAATGTGTCAAATCAAGTGAGGAAAAACAAATAAAATTTTTATTATTTATGTGAAGGTACTTTCTTGTTCATTTCTTCTGTTCTGTATTCTGATGCCTCCGCACTATATAAAAAGACTGTTTTTATAAGAAAAGAATAACTTTAAGCTCTACATTATTTGTGTGGATAAAACTCTTTATTTGTGTGGATAAAATGTTTAAATGATTCAATTGAATTGTATTGCAATCAGTGTGTAGTTTTCATGACCTTGTATTGTCTTGGGAGTGCTATTGTAGAATCATGTCACACTGTAAGACCATTCCAATTTAAATTAGAGGTTTAGTAAGAACTTGAATATTCCAAATTTTAGCCAGCTAAACCTTTACAGTGATGCAATATTGTAATTAATGTTGAAAACAGTTGTGCTGTTTACATTTTAGTGGAAACTGTAATACAGTATTCTTTGGTAAATAGAAAGTTCAAGAACAGAATTTAAAAATTATAAATGTCTTAATGTGTCCTTGCTGAAAAATAATGTCCCATCATTGTTTAGTATAACAGATATATTTATGTAAAAATAAAAACAACATACTTATTCTGACCTTTTATCTTTTAATATTTTAATGGCATCTTATGATTCTTGTTCTAAATATGTCTGAGAAGATTTTTTGGTATATAAATTATTGTTACACTGATTGACATTTTAGTGGGTGTCTTCGGTAAATCATGGCAAAAATGTATGATAGCCATTATGTTTTGCCCGGGGAAAAAAAATTGTATGCTTGAAAACCCCTTTTATTCTTTGACCCAGTCACACTGTAATACACAGTAATACACACCACACAGGAAATGCCATTTACTATATTTAATGAGCTCTGAATACTGAATATCCCATGTTCAGCCAGATAAATCCTGACAGCTATACTTTAACTTACAAGATGTTTGCGAACTAAATATTAACAAGGTCTCATTCCATCATTCCTAATCACCTCTCCTTTTTACACAATGACTAATCTATTTAAAAAAGACAGAATGACTGTCTTAACTGCTGACAGCAGAATCATTCTCTGGATTGAGTCCATTGTGTTGGTCAAAGCAGCAGTGAAGTAAATTCAACAGGAACGTTGATGGCCATCCCACATATATTCTACAGCTGTGAGGGTATTGTTTATGCAATGCTACTTTCTTTCTTTTGCTCAACATTATACACATACAGATCCCCCCTCAGAAATGGCTGCCTTTTGAATATATATTGGTTATTCCTTTGAGAAATGTCTACATGGAAACCAATCAGCTATTATTTATAGCGAGTTGCATTCATACCCTTCCCTCCACTCCCACACTGAGAAACAGCACAAGGATAGCTCACTGCAGTTTGTTTTGAGAGGTTGCTTCCTTTCAAGTGGTTTCAAGTTGAAGTGTTCTTTATTTATTTGTCGTTCCTGTTTGATGTGTTCCTACTGGAAGGAGAGATAGAAGCACCTTTGATATGCAGATTCCCTGTTATAGGAGCAGCTGCTCACTACATTCTCGTAAATGTGTTTGGCATGGCTTATTAATGACCTACAGTTAAGTCTGTGAAAGTATTACACAATAATGTCACGTTGATTGGGTTAATATAGTCATAATGAGGCAAAATGATCTGTGTCCAGAGGATTGAGTGATTCATGTTGTGAATTTGATTTCCTTAACATTACTTTTCAGTGCTTAAAATAAGGGCACAATGAGGATGTGTTACATAAATGGTTCATATTTATTTGATGGAGCCATTGCTAAGAAAAGGGAACTGAACCATGCAGTGTGATGCAGTAATCATTGTGGCAAAGTCTCAAAATTATTTAAAGTAGTTCAGCAAAATAAGGGCAAAGTAGTTCAGTCAAATGTCTGTCAATCACCAAACCTGTATGAATTTATTTATTTTCCAATGCAAAATGAGTTGTCTGGGGTGTATATTTACATACGCTGAAAAAAAAATCAGTAAAACTACTACTAATAAGTTTTCACTCAGAAATTGTACATTTAAAAAAATAATTACAAAGAAAAGTCTGGCAACACAGTGAATTAAACATTAAATTTAAGACAGGTATATATTGTAAAACAGTTTGTAGCTTAGGGAAGAAGGAGACATTTGAACATTTTAAACATTAAACTTTAATAATCAGATAAACAAACACAAAACGAAAGTAAAAGCGGCAGCCCCTCATGGACGACTGCCCCATAAAACATAATAAAATAACAACATAAATAGTCCAGGCCTGGTCCTGTCATTCACTCATTATTATTTACTCCACCGGCCTCACTCCATTCCCACGGTTCTCACCCCTGCCCCACTCGTCACATATACATACATATATATACATACATACATACATACGTGTATATATATAGTCATATCACCCTGGAAAACTAGGTTGCTACTGGAAGAGGTGTTAGTGAGACCAGCATGGGATGCTCATCCTGTGGTCTGTGTGGGTCCTAATGCCCCAGTATATTGATGGGGACACTATACTGTCAAAAAGCACTGTCCTTAAACCGAGGTCCTGACTTTCTGCGGACATTAAAATCCCAGGATGTCTTTCATATACTGATTGGCTTCATCACTCTGTCTCCTCTCCACCAATAAGCTGGTGTGTGGTGGGCATTCGGGTGCTATATGGCTGCCTTCACATCATCTAGGTGGATGCTGCACATTGGGGATGGTTTAGGAGATTGCCCCCTTCCCTGTAAAGTGCTTTGAGAACCCAGAAAAGTGCTGTATAAATGGAACAAATTATTATTATATAAATATATTTGTCCTAATATATATATATATATTTACATATATATACACACACACACACCGATAAGGCATAACATTATGACCACCTTCCTAATATTGTGTTGGTCCCCCTTTTGCTGCAAAAACAGCCCTGACCCATCGAGGCATGGACTCCACTATACCCCTGAAGGTGTGCTGTGGTATCTGGCACCAAGATGTTAGCAGCAGATCCTTTAAGTCCTGTAGGTTGCGAGGTGGGACCTCTATAGATCAGAATTGTTTGTTCGGCAAATTCCACAGATGCTTGATTGGATTGAGATTTGGGGAATTTGGAGGCCAAGTCAATACCTCAAACTCATTGTTGTGATCCTCAAACCATTCCTGAACCATTTTTGTGGCAGGGCACATTATCCTGCTGAAAGAGGCCACAGCCACCAGGGAATGCTGTTTCCATGAAAGGGTGTACATGGTCTGCAACAATGCTTAGGTAGGTGGTACGTGTCAAAGTAACACCCACATGGATGGCAGGACCCAAGGTTTCCCAGTAGAACATTGCCCAAAGCATCACACTGCCTCCACCGGCTTGCCTTCTTCCCATAGTGCATCCTAATGCCATGTGTTCCCCAGGTAAGCACCGCGCATGCACCCGGCCATCCATGTGATGTAAAAGAAAATGTGATTCATCAGACCTTCCATTGCTCTGTGGTCCAGTTCTGATGATCACGTTTCCACTGTTGGTGCTTTCGGCGGTGTACAGGGGTCAGCATTGGCACCCTGACTGTTCTGCGGCTATGCAGCCTCTTATGCAACAAACTGCAATGTACTGTGTATTCTGACACCTGTATTTCCAGCAGAACCAGCATTAACTTCTTGAGCAATTTGAGCAACAGTAGCCCGTCTGTTGGTTCGGCCCACACGGGCCAGCCTTCGCTCCCCACATGCATCGAGCCATGAACCTGTTGTCGTTTCACCACTGTTCCTTCCTTGGACCACTTTTGATAGGTACTGATCACTGCAGAACACATGCATGTAAGTATTTGTTATATATGAGTCACATTTAAGAACATGTCTCTGAAATGCAGTGGTTTTCAAAACTGTCCTGGAGCAGCCAAACATCTAACACACTCAATTTAACTCGTCAGGTCATTAGTAGAGACTTTAAGACCTTAACTGGGTCAAAAAAAAGTAAAGCGTTGTGAGAAAATATGATGCGTGTCAGATCCACATCATGTTCAGCAGTGGCAGCTCTTAAAGCAGCCGAAATAACCCGATAAAACCAGCTGCTGTGATGTCTCAAAGAACAAAAGAAACAATGAGTAAATCAGTAACTTTGTTCACTTAAATTAGAAGTTGTTATTTTAAAAAATCTAATAAATGTTACATTTGATTGCACTCAATTATACTGTAATGTTGAATGGCTTTATCTCCTAGACACATCAGTAGTTTTGGTATCAGTGATACTTCCCTTTAGTCATAAAAAAGATGCCATTCAACAAATATTAAAAATATACTGTCTTTATGTTGTTTCTACATCAATTTGAACATTGAATGTGAAATTATTGCAATATAAAAGTATATTTAATAACTTTAATGTTAGGTGGGATTAATCATGATTAATTGGAATTAATTTCAGAAAAAATTTACCATTAGTTAACTTTTTCATTAATTGATTGACAGGGGCTGTAGGGTTTGAGAGTGCTGATTCCACCGGGATGCCAGCTGCTCGCACTAACATCATTGGTGGATCCATAACACTGGTCATTAGTCTTATCTGTCTAGGCTCAAGCTTTGCATCCACTGGAACTTGGGTAACTATTGCCCCCCAACCCCCACCCCCCAAAAAAATCCCTCTTGGTGGTAGACTCTGGTGTGACAGCCATGACATGACGAGACTCTGGTGTGGTGGCCATTTTGGCTGAAGACTCAAGCGTGGCGGACATGATGTGAAAAGACTTTGGCTTGGTAGACATGATGTGAAAAGGCTTTGGCTCGGCAGGCATGATGTGAAAAGGCTTTGGCTCAGCAGGCATGATGTGAGCAGACTTTGGCTTGGCAGGCATGATGTGAGCAGGTTCTGGCATGGTGGTCATGGCATGAATAAATCCTGACATGACAGTCGGGGCGTGGGAACACTCAAATTCCTATAGTAAATGAGGAACCAACCGGAGTGCAAAGTAAATATATTGAGCCAGGGTCCAGTGAGGTGTATGGCGAGGCATGAGGTAATTAAGAGAATCATTAAGTCCATAACAAAAAATGTCCTTTAAAACCACATCATTAAATCCCACCACATGACACAATTCACAAGTCTGCCACATAGTCATCAAGGGGACGATTCCCCTGGAACTAGAGTAACTGCTGGGCTCATTGTTGGTCTAGCTTTCTGTAACGATCCACTGAGGCAAGTTGAAGTGAATCCAAGTGCAGTTTATTCCAAACATAAACAAATACAGACCATGACCATGACCATGACCATGACCATGACCATGACCATGACCATGACCATGACCATGACCATGACCATGACCATGACCATGACCATGACCAACGTTAGTACAGGGAAAGCTAGACAAAAGACAATGGCAATATGAGGGCTATTTATACAAAAGACTTTATGACTAAACAAGGAACACCTGTGAACAATAAATAAAAACAACATAACAAAAAAAACAACTAAGAACCTGACAAAAAAACAAACAAATAAGAACAAGACACATAACAAGACAACCAATAGCAGGACTGTATAAGGGCAAGGGAAACACATGACAGGAACCATAACTATGAAAAAGACAAAATATAACACATGAAAACATGAACATTAGCCAAGAACCAAAACCAACCTTTAAGAGCTGATTCAAGAGACAGATGAGAGTACAAATGCTGTGACGGTGGGAAATACACTTAAGACTGACAGTAGGTGTGACTGACTTCTCACCTTTCTTCCTGATTTACAGGAAAATGTCCTAATGATAAGTAGATTGTCATGCTAGCAGATTCAAAACAGCATGTGTGCCTTTTAAAGCACATGAAATGAGCTCCATTCCATCAGTGGTATCACGAAGAGAATGTAGTATGAGTCAAGGCACACATTATTTCAGGGAGATAATCCCAAGCTCCCACAGTTACCCCATCATCGCCATGGGAACTGCTGTCTGAGAGGAGTGCACCCATGACTGACATGCCCACCCTCTGATCCAGGCAGTTTTGTTTCTTGATATGTATGATGTGATCTTGGTTTTTCTGAGGTTAAACCATGCATCTCTTCAGTAGAAAGCAGCATGTTTTTCGTTTAGTGGCCGAGCCACTCAAAATTAAATATGCATGATAAAATAAGTTAATATTAAAATTTGCTGAATAATGGCATAATTAGGGGTTTTCCAAAAGTAGAGAAATACTTAAAAGTGAATTTAAAAAAAAAAAAAAATTATTATTTATTTATTTTTTTTGCATTTCAGCACCCTAATGTCTGTCTTTTGATCTTTTTCATCTGTCAAACTATTAAATTATATATTACATACATATTACTGACAGTAGTCCTTTAGTCACCAGCAGATTTGAACTTGATTCTATTTGTAATGAATTTGATTTGGGTGTGTAATGAAGGGTATATGGAAACTTTAAATGAACAGACAGATAGTGGCTTTATATGAATGGCTGATTGTGAATTGAAGGCAACTATTTAAAGTGAATAAAATATATATTAATAAATAAAACAATTATTTAGACATTTTTCCAGAACTGAAATATTCAATCAAGTTTCAACTATACCAGACAGAACAGATGTGCTTCCTGTCCAGTGTTTGGAGTGAAAAATACTCCTTTGGCAATAAGTAAACAAGCAGTATTTTATGGAGATTATGCTGCAGGATATCCATCTATGAGTGCAATTCTCAGCAGGTGCTCATGAACCCCTGGGGGGACGTTGAAGGTTTAATCATGCTTCAGTGCCTCCATAAAATGACATATTAACATCCATTTACATGATGTTAGCTTTTGTTCGTACCATTTATTGTGGTTTACTGGAATGCATACTAAATTAGGAAATAAATTGTAAGAACAGTCCACATAATATTAAGGAATGTAATGTCATTAAAGATGGGTTCTCTGATTACTTTACAAATTCAGTTTACTCTCTTTAGATGTATATTTGCAACATCGTCACCTGCAGCATATTTTTTCTTCTGTACATATAATTTAAATAATAAAATTACCACTAGATTTACCATCATTTTCACTTAAAGTACAATATTTATTAACTGTTCATTGAAATATACTTTTCCTACTTTGTTTCATTTCAGGTGTTCCTGCTCTTTTTGTTGCAGCATGGGCAGCTGTCAGGGCAACGCTGGCAGATGCAAGGTGATTTTATGTTTTCATTCTCACATACTTGACCTCATGCCTTAATCATCTTTGTAGAAATTAAGTCATCTAGGAATTTAGTGTGATTAAAAATATATTATGTCTACTGTATGTTTTTGCATTTTGATAATTTTAGGGGTTTTTATTTTGCAATAAGAAGTGCCACCCTTTCAAACAAACAGCCATGGTTAGTTGCAAAGTAGATTGACAAAGTTTAATGGCAATGGAAAATACAATATCTAGTAAAAAATACTTTTTTACTGAATTTTTTTTTTTGAACTAGCCAAATAAAAAGCACATTAAAATGGTCACAGTATTGTTTAACCCTCTGGAGTCGATTAATGCGTATACGCGTTTTGGGGTATTTTCTCCTGATAACCCCGAATGAAGCACTTTATTCAGCAGAGATCATAAACATGAGTAAGTCTCTTTTTATTTATTTATATACTTGTACTAGTTTTCATATAACGTGTAAACATTTTACTAGTTAGACTTTTTCCAAAGACTTTTTCCAAACTATAATTCCTGACTAAATGTATAATCAAGTGAAATATTATGAAGAAGTTTCAATAACAATATACACTACTATACCATTCAAAAGCTTGATGTAAATAATATAAATGTAACAATAAATGTAACTGTAACAAATGTAACAATCATTGCTGTTCTTTCAATTTATCCCCCCTAAAAAACCTGAAAAAAATATTCTCAGCTCTTTTCAACATTAATAATAATAATAATAATAATGATAATAATAACAATAAATGTTTTTTTTTTTCGTAGAAAATAAGATTGTTAAAAGGATTTCTGAAGGATTGTGTGACGATAAATGATGCAAAAAATTCAGTTTGAAAGTCAGCTTTGATTGTTCCTAATAAACTGTTTAACTGCACTCACAAGTGAATATTAAATTATGTTGTGGGATAATTAAATATATTCTAAATAAACTACAAACATAAAATTATATACATTTATTTTGTCCTCACATTCTTTCTTGTAACTCTTCCCTCTCAGTGACACAGCTGACTGAATGGCTCATTATGCAGCTCATTATGCAGGGCTTTGTCTTCTCAGGTGTGAATTCATGATAGTTGACGCCTACTCGCATATTTTTTTTTCAACAAAAAGTGTCTTAGAAAATTTAAATCAATATATTGTTTTCTGTAAGTGAGTAAACAAGATGATTTTCACATCATTTAGAAAAAAAAAAAATTCTAGGCTACAAGCTCCAGTTCTCAAAAGTCCCGGGAACCAATTTTCTGTATGTGTTTTATTTCCTTATTCAAGTGATTTAACATTTTTAGTTTTTCACTAACCACGCATAACATTTTTTTTCTCAAAAACACAATCATGTACATACATGCTGCTCACATATTATTATAGCCCAGTTTATGCTGATTACAGTGAGATTAGACTTTAGCCATTTAGATATTTATAAGAAACTGAAAAAAGCACAAATGTCAGGGCATGACAAAACTTCTCCAGGCCCCAAAAATACCCTTAGAATCCAGAGGGTTAATTTTAAATTATCAACAAATAATAATGTATATATCATAAATATTTGCAACTCAGTCAGAAACTAGTTAGATCAGTTCATGCTTGTCTTGGATCTGTAAATGTTTGTGCTTTTATACTAAAACACCACTGCAGTGTTATCACCAGATCATCTTAATGAAGTAGTGTTTTCATGTACACTGATGTAGAACCATGCCCAAGGCGTTATCTTTTCTCTGTTTTATTTTCAAACACTTGCTGAATGTCATTGTCTTACTCCCCTCGAGAGCACAAGTAGTATTCTTGCAGCTTACAGGCTGTTAGTGATGTTACAAAAGCAAATGTCTTCAAGCAACATCTTGCTTCTCCTCTGGGGAGAACATAAACATAAGGTTTTGTTTTAGCTGTAGTCTTTCATTCTTTCTTTTTTTTTTTTTACTGGTGTAAGGTGGCCTAGTTTAGCTTATCACAAATTTTATCTTTTATCTTTTGTGTATCTTAAAAAAATAAGAAACAAAGAAAAAAAGTCAAACTTCATAATATGATTTAAGGGATATCATATCTACAGGTATCATGTGAAATCAGTTAATCTTTTGAATTATTAGGAAATATCACAAATTCATTGATCTTTTGTAATAAGTTTCAGAACTTAATATGTTCAGAAATTTCTTAATGGCACAAAAACATATAAAGAACAAGGAAAACAAGAGATCTTACATGCACTTAAAGGAAAAACAGGTTAACAAGACTAATTAACTAGATGTACCTGGAAATGAGATGAATACTCAGTAAATACAAAATACTTTTGAAACCACATAAGCAAAAAAAAAAAAAAAAAAAAAAAAAAAAAAAAAAAAAAAAAAAAAAACATGGCCCATTTAATTTCAAGGGTGAGAGTGAGGAAGAAAAATGATAAGAAAAACTTTGACTTGGGTCTCTTGGGGAAAATAATATATGATTGGTGCAAGTGCTCACAATATGGTCTTTTCTTTATCATGTACGTGTTTTGTAGATTGTATTTAATGTGATTTGTGTGCAAGTCTGTACTTTTCAATACATTTCCTAAAATTTTGAACTGAAACTTTCTGGTTAAACTTTAACTGGTAGAGCCAACTGTGCTGAGGTCATGAGTTTGATCCCCAGGGAAGGCATACTGTATAGTGATAAAACCTATACCTTGAATGCATCACATTGAGCAAATGTAAATGTTGTCTGGGTGTTTTGATATTCCATATTCATCTCACTATTTGTGTATAGTATTTGTTCTGAAATATTACATATATATATTTTTGAAATAAAACAGACTACAAAGAATTACTGTTTTGAACTGGTACATTGAAAAAGTGGATAAGAACTAATTTTCAGGAATAAATTAAAACTTAAAGTATTGTAGATTTTTTTAAGGTTTAATTCTGACTCTAATGTAAAAAAAACAAAAAAACAACAACAACAACAACAACAACAAAAAAAACACATTGGTTACTATCATAACCTCGTTCCCTGAGATAAAGCAATGAACATTGCGTTGTACGCTTATGGGGGTAAACTCCTGTTTACTCTGATACACATTTGTGTAGCTGCATGAACAAATGGTGCTTCAACCCACCAAAAGTGGTGGAGCCGACTGCTATATAAGTCGTCTCAGAGCACCGTTCATCCAAATCTTTCGATTGATAGCGACAGTCATCATCTCACGTGCAGCCTTATTGCAGGGCAGCTTACGCAACGCTCGTTCCCTTATCTCAGGGAACCAAGGTCACAATAGAGCATTCTCTTTCAAACTGTCTCTCCCATTGCATTGTATGCTTATGGGGAACCAATAGAGTGCCCCACAAGGATGGCTCCTAAAAGCATTAGCCAAATATGAGACCCAAGCCAACAGGCTGGGGTCCACATAACAAAACCTTCTCCACTAATCTAGGGCAATAGGTAAATTAAGAGAACAAAACCTGTGACTGCAGGAACATCTAGGTTATAAAATCTGGTGAAGGTTAGATGGCAAAGACCAGCTGGCTACTGCGCAGATATCACCAACTGAAACTCCACTGGACCAAGCCCAGAATGAGGCCATTACTCTGGTGGAGTGGGCCCACACTCTGATAGGACACTGTAAGCCTGGTTCTCAAGGCATGAAAGCATGAAGCACTGACTGTCATTGCTTGCAGGTCACACACTCACTTGACTGACTCTAAAGCCAAAAGGAGGGTGGTCTTAAGTGACACGGGTTGTTAGTTGGCCAACTGGAGTGGCTCAAAGGGAGCTGATCAATAGGAGGTCTGCACAACATGAGGACGATGCAGATTCAATCTCTGAGCTCCTAGCTTAAACATCGAAGTGGTGCGCCCCTTATTCAACAGCTTTTGTAGGAAGATTAACACGGATGGCACGTCACAAGAGGACGGGTCCTTATTCCGTGACACACATCAGTTAGAAAAGACTGACCATTTAAGGATGTAGAGGTGTCTCGTAGATAGGGCTTAAGCCTCCAAAATAATATTATTCACACTCGTGGGGAGCTGTTAAGATTCCCATTGGGGGTCCAAGCATGAAGACTCCACAGCTTGGGCTGGGGATGTCAAGTCATTCCTCTCGCTTGAGAGAGGAGGTTCGTCCTCAATGGTATTAGCCAGGGGGCTGCTGATACTAGCTAAATCAACTCAGGTTAGCATGTTGTCTGATTCCTCCAGAGTGGGGCCACTAGGAGGACCTAGCACCTGACTTTCCTGACCTGTCTGATGACCCGAGGAAGTAGGGCAATTGGGGGG
This sequence comes from Cyprinus carpio, assembly GCF_018340385.1. NCBI lineage: Eukaryota > Metazoa > Chordata > Actinopteri > Cypriniformes > Cyprinidae > Cyprinus > Cyprinus carpio. Next base: position 16,738,449 of record NC_056580.1, on the reverse strand, counting down.
AAGGCATACAAGCGAGGGCCAGGTCATCTTGCTGCTTTGAGAAGTAAATTGGCCAGTGAAAGTTGTCTTTTTAGGTGAAGAGGTCCACCTCTGCCCTCCCGAAGACAGACCAGATCATTTGAACCATTTGGGGATGTAGTCTTCATTATCCTGATGCTACATTGCCCTTGGACAGCATGTCTGCTCCTTGGTTCAGTCTGCCCGGCACATGAACTGCTCTCAGCGAGAGGAGGTTGCACTGTGCCCTGTGCGTCCAGCCATCCTGTAAAGAGAGTGTGACCTGAGACTACCTTGATGATTTATAAAGGCTACCACCATCATGTTGTCTGAGCAGACCAGGATGTGGTGGCCCTTTAAGGCTAGCCGGAAAGTTTTTAGGGCTAGAAAATCCACCATCATCTCGAAGCAGTTGATGTGCAAGCATTGCACCCGGTTTGACCTTCCTGCTTTAGGTCAGTCCCAGTGGGTTTTGAGCCAATATTGGAGAGGTCGCATATGAAGCAGGCCCAGAGAAATCACAGAGGAAGTAATTAACATGAGGCCAAGCATCCTCTGGAAAACTCTGAGGGGGCATGAAGTCCCAAATCTGAATGGTCATTAGGTCATTACGTCACAAAACCAGATTCAGGTGATCTTGCACAGGGTCTGCATGTCTGAGAAAGCATGTCTGCCGCACAATTGAGTCTGATTGTCTGAATGAGCCAGCGGAACGGGTTGGGAAACAGCTAGGCCCCAGGCTCCGTGTGAGTGGCGTCAAATGGACAATAGACGTACCTGCAGAGGGGTAGCGAGGAGCTGAAACCCCAACCCAGGAAGTGTTGTGTCCCAAGGAAGGGTTGGTGACTGCATTATAGCACTTACCTGGATCCATGGATCTCACAAGGGAGTGGCTAGAGATGCATGAGGAAGCAACGCGTCCCTGAAGCACAAGCTCTTAGCCTGTGGCATGGGAGGGAGGCTGGGAGTGAGGATGCATCATATCACTCAATGCCAGACCGCACCCAGAGTAACACAGAGACTGAAGGAACTGCTCCTTCATAAAGAATTTGGGTGCTGCTGGCCTTTGGGCCAACGGCAGAACGGAATGAAACAGAAGACTCTACTCTGGCCCTTCTCCGGGGCCTTTAGATAAGGCATTTAGATGCAACTGTTTGTTTGCAACTAGCTTAACGAATCCTGTACATTGTTCAGTTCCTGTTGCAGAGCCCCTGCTGCATGGCAACTGGGTAACTGTGAGGCGGCATAGTTGCAGGACAAAACACAGCTCTTCTGTTCCAATCAAAACATTAAACAGGTTCTCCCCACTCAACCATCATACTATAGATGCTGTCAAAGATATTAAAAAAGGCAGAATCCTCACAACTATGTTCTTTCCTAGAGAAAAAAATGATATCTGTGAGGATTTCCAGTCAGGTATTAAACCTTACTATAGTACCGAGACTGCTCTCATCACAGATACAAAAGACCTGCTTATCATCCAATTGTGGTTGTATCTCCCTATTAGTGCTACTGGATCTTAGCGCTGCATTTGACACTATCGACCACAACATTATTTTCAATAGACTATAAAATTATGTCAGCATTATTGCACTGGCATGATTCATACTTATCTTACGGTCATCAATTTGTAGCAGTGAATGAAAATGTATCAAATCACTCACAACTGCAGTATGGAGTACCGCAATGTACACAAGGTTACAAGCTACCCTTGTAAATTCCATATTAAAAATATATCTGAATTAAAACCTATTCTTTCATTGTCAAATGCAGAAACATTCATTAATGCATTCATGACCTTAAGGTTAGATTATTGTAATACTCTATTGGGTGTTTTTTCTGCGTGCTTAATGAACAAACTCCAGCTGGTTCAAAATTTAGCAGCTACAGTTTTTACAAGAACCAGGATGTATGACCATATTAGTCCGGTTCTGTCAACACTGCACCTATTAAGCATCATAAACAATTTAAAATCTTGCTAATTACTTATAAAGCCCTGAATGGTTTAGATTCTCAGAATTTGAGCTAGCTCTTACCGCATTATAGTCCTTCACATCTGCTGCAATGGCAAAACTTTGGCAATTTGATAATACCTAGAATATCAACTGCAGGCGACAGATCCTTTTTCCTATTTAGAGCCCAAACATGGCTTGCTTAGTTGGGGACACTTAATTTCTGACATTATTGTTGGCTTTATTGCACGGACACTATTTGAAGAGGACTGAACTAAGCTGGATGATGACATCACTAAATCAACAATGAGCTGACTGTTTATTATTGTCCTCCTGCATTATTGACACCCAATTTTCTTGTTTAACACTTTAAAGTTGCTTTGACACAATCACAAAAGTATTGCATAAAGCGATATGTAAATAAAGGTGACTTGAATTTGAATTGTATTCACCACCTCCAGTCCCCTCTATCTCCAGGTTACCCGAGTCAGGGCCACTTCGCTGTCCACTTGGAGTGCTTAGTGGCTGACTGGGGCATGGGCTGCATTGCCTTCCTGGGGGTGGCCCAAACTTTAGTTTAGTTTAGTTTTGCTCCTGGGTACAACAAATGTCTTGTGCCGCCAAAGAGAATAAGTAGGTGTTGAAACCATAGGCAGGAAACAATGCAAGGTGATGAATTGTCCTTGAGTATTTTAGTAAGAGTACATATGGTGGCTTGCTCATGACTCTCACTCAATGTTGGGAGAGTTGAAGTCGGAATGCCTATTATCCACCAGCATTGCTTTTGAATCCTCTCTAACTTCTCAGATACACCTTTAGGTAGACCATCCCATACTGGACTAGCATATTGGAGAACTGGCTGTATAAAAGTCAAATATACTTGCACTAAAACATCACAAGGAAGACACACTTTTTTGCAGTGCAAAGATAGTATATTCTGGGGCGCACCTTCAAAATCATGTACTTAATGTGGGCATCCCATGACAAGTCAGAGGATATTTGAACTCCAAGCAATTTAAAGGTGGAAACTCTACTATTTGCATGTCCTGAGATAACAAGAGAGGGAGGGGAGGGAATGTTGTCCTCTCTCCTGGCATTAATTAACATGTCCAGAGTCTTAGCTCCATCCATTGCCAATGTAAATTCCTCTCCCCATTCCACTACAGAGTCAAAGGCCTTCTGAGTGAGTCCAGGTAAAGATCCCATTAGAAACTGATTGATTGTTAGATCATCAGCATATTTCACAGGTATTACCGAAGGAGGCAAAAAAAAAAAAAAAAAAAAAAAAAAAGAGTACGACAGACCCACGTGGGAAGAGAGCTCTGCCAGGAAAGTCTCAAAAACACACACACACACAAATCCGAGTGGATTCGTAGTAAATGACGATTTGTACATTCAGACACTCGCACATTTTAAACATTCAAAGGTTTTTGTGCACAGTTGTATATCTACGAATTGTGTTTTGCATTTGTGAAATGTATTTTATGAATATATAATTTTATTTTGCGCATGTGAATTGCTTTTTTTGAATATATATATTTTTTTCATGCACGTGAATTTTTTTTGTGTGTACGTGAATTAGGTTTCATGCATGTGAAATTGTCTACGCATGTGTGAATCGTGTTTTTTGCGTGAATTATATTTGAGACTAATCTGTCTCCATAGGCAACTCCTTCTCCCCCACCTCCCTTGCGATCCCGCCAATGTATTGTATATCCAGGAAAAGTTACAGTTGAATCTGGGATACCATAATTTAGCCAAGTCTCTGAAACTGCTGAGTTGTTATTCAGTGCTACACTTTGCAGCTCGTCACATTTGTGACATAAAGAACGCACATTAGAAAGGAGAAAACCAGGCATAGATGGTATTGACTTGTGTTGGTTTATCTTGATAAAGTTATTAGATTGATAACAACAGTCAGATACAAATATTCTTTGCCCAGTTGGCTGTCTTTTAATATCTACAGCAGTTCCACAAGAAGTAGGGTGATTTCCAACAATTGTACATATTGAATGAATATAGTTTCTCCCAGCTTTCTTACCCCTTGGGCGAGATCTAAGTCGAAGAATCCCATTTAACTGCAGTATGTTCAGGAGCCAAAGGAGATGCATCTTCTCAGACTTCTTAAAAAATGAAAATCACTTAAATGTCCAGGTTGTTCCATTGTAAGGAGAAAATGGAAACAATTAAAAAGTCGCAGCCGATGCCATGCCAGAGCAGATGAAGAAACCGCAGGGGGGCACAATTTGGTGATGAACAAACTGGGGACCACCCCTCGGCGGCCCTGGGTGTGGTGGTCACACACTGGGGGTTGATGTGTTTGATGGCCTCCATCTGTTTTTGGCCTCCATCTGTGTCTGTTTGAGAGCTATGACAGTGTCACCAAAAAGGCCGATTTGGAAGATGGGTGCATCAAGAAAGCACACTTTGTCAGCGTCGCACATCTCTGTTAGGTACAGCCAGAGATGGTGATCCTGGCCAACCAGTGGACATGGCCTGGCTGAGGCCCTGTGCAGTGACCTTATTAACCCAGAGGAAAAGTCGGCAAGTAAGTCTGAGCAGCGAAAGCTGACATTAGCTCACCGGCCGAGGACGGGAAGCATGCATGATTCTCCTAGGCGGTGGCATTTTGCAGCACTGCAATAGCACTCTCCTCCTGGGGAGTCTCTGCCCACTCCCAGGTGGCCCCAGCATCAAGGGCAGTGAGGGTGGAGGAGGCTGGGAAACAGCTTCGAGCAGTAAAGAGGTGAATTTGAATTTGACAGGGTGGAGAATTCCACTCCAGCTCGATACTTATGGCAGCCTGGGAAAACATGGACATCAACTCAATGAGCCCAAAGGGGTGATGCTGAGCTGATGGTTCATCATCAGGGGACATTGGCTCACCCTCTGATACAGTGACTGAAATCTAATCCTCCTCGGGAGCCCAGAATAACCTGCAAGATCGGTAATGATACAGATCAACAGCATCACTCAGGAGCACAAAGGTATGTGACACGCAAGAGGAGTTGGAGGACCGTGGGGAGCGACCCAGCAGAAACTTTGCGCTATAATCCTCTGATCCCCCAGAGCGCTAGTCAGTGCGAAGCTGAGAGTAGAGGCAGAGGGAACTCAAACCTTCATGAAGAAGGAGAGTCGTGATCGCGGCATCGCCATGGTTATGCCATAAACCATCCACAAACGCAGACTCAGCATGCTTCTCAGGCTCTTGAGACTGCGATTGTGGCCATCAGAAGAGGCCCAAAAACAACCACATCAAGAAATATGCACGGATGGAGAGGTATGTTTAAAAAGACGCTTACCACCGTATTGCTCTTTTAGGGAAAACTGCTCTTTTTTTTTGCTGAGGCACCCAGGGGGAATTGATGCACTCATCTGTGCCAAACACCAGAGAAACACCGCTGAATGCACCGTCAGAATCACCCGCAGCAAGAGAGTTTTCGCTTCTCTTCTACTCTTTTAGAAACGAATGGGAGAGTGATCGCTCAAACATGGGCAACCACTCGGCTCTGAAGGAAAAATCTGAATGAGTGGATGCACGATGCCCTGTTATATACTCGTGTGTACGGGGGAGTGGCTGGCAAATTTATTGGCCTGTTTTTTATTATTCAGAGGTGATTAGGACTCCCAAGTGAGACCCCTAACGTCAGTGTCGACATAACATCAAACATGACTGACTGAAAGGGAACTAAGAAGAAGAAGAAGAAGAAGAAGAAGAAGAAGAAGAAGAAGAAGAATTAATATTATTGATATTTTTTTTTTATTGAACAATGTATAATATATTTGTTTTTTTCCTGAACATTGCTAATTTATGTGGATTATACACAGATATGGTTCTCTGGTGTTTCCCTGTTGATGTCTTTCTGCTGTGAAGCTTGTGTTATTTTCTATTGTTATGTAAAAGTAGTGACTAGTCATATTTTAATGAGTCCTTGTCAGATTGCATGTGAAAGAAACAGCAGCACTCCTTTATTTGTTCATTTATATTAGAGTGGACATGATACACTGCCTGCAGTACCCATATTTAGTAATCATCTGTGATACAAAAATTTCTTAAATTTGGATAATTAAAAAATCAGTTTGTCATTCTGACTGCATGCATTCTGCTTCCCTCTGAGTACTTACAATATAGCCTATTTATGGACTGTATCATCTGAATGGCAGATTATCCATTCAGCTCCACATCATAGTAAACATTACTAATGGGATTATGAATGGTGAAACAAACTGGTGGTAAACAAACAGTTTTATAAAATGCCTTGGTTTGTTTAAAGTGAAGGAGGGGGTCAGTGACTTTAAGGAGAGGGAGAGAGACTAAACTATGTCTTTTGATCTATACAGTATGCACTGTGAAGTACGATATGTCATTACTGTGTTAGCACTGCCTCTGGGACTGGAAGCCTATCTGCCATTGTCTAGCTCTGTGCCTTTTAAATATCCCCTGAATCATAAACCATGTGTGCCAGTTACTTTATCATTCGATCTGTCTTTATCTGTGCAGGTGCTGGGAGCTGAGTGCAGGAAACATCAAATGGATCTACCAAGTCCCCATTCTGACAGCCATTGGGGTGAGTAAATCTGACATTAAAAATGGTCTGGCTCTTAATAAAAACGGCGTGAGAACCAAGTCATAGACTAAGAAACAGTTCAAAGACTGAGGCAATTTTCCCTGAGGAGGGAGAAATTGTCTATCTTTACTTAAACTTTTCTCTTTTCTGTTATTCACCACTGCAAGATAAAAAGCATTTTGGCAAAGAAGGCAAATGTCAGAAGAACTGGCAAGAACATTCCCATAATTACAACGTGTATGTGTGTGTTTCTACCAGTTCTGCCAATTATTGGATGCAGACAATAACATGATTCAGGCATGGGCACAGTCAGGAGAGCCCGAAACATTTCAGTGGGGGTGCCTACATGTTAACCTCACTTCTCCTTTCTAGTTCATTATGTTCATTTAAAAACTGTCTGAGGCTGAATTTAAAAACAGGATGTATCACGTTCAAATTGAACAGATGGTTTTCAGCTGCTGGTTTAACTTTTTAGACAGTCAACCGCCAAGCCGTGCATACAGATAAGTCATGCACAGTGGCCCCCCAAAATATTTGAACATTTAAAAGTTACACTTAAAAATAATGTCATTGCGTCAGATTTAAAAAATATTAGGGATGGGTCATGATTTTCAAATATTCGATTAGTTTGTTTGTGTAACCAGAGTGTGGCAACACCAATAACACACCTAAATCTTTTCTTGCAAGCAATCTTGTGGTTCATAAAGAACTTTGTTTTCATATTTCCACGAGTGCATCTATTATTGCCTTGTTTAGCCTATCTAAAAGCGCTCTTTTCCTTGTTTTAAATGTAGCCAAAAAAACCATAGGCCTGTGTGTTGTCTGTAAAAACAAAATAAACTTAATTTTTTTTAATCATTTAAATTTTTATTTAATCATTTTAAATAAACATAAATGATATGCATTTATGGTGTAATTACTACATTTCGTGTCAATCCATGTTCATTTTTACCGCAAACAATGTGCTGTCACTTAAATTGAGCTCATCCAGCACAGCAATAATAGACTTGATGTGGAAACGATCACTGAATTGCTTTAACATGGGTGCGCAAAACAAATTTGCAACGCAAACATGTGTGAACCTGGCATCAGTGTTTATGGTAGCCTATAGATGCGTGCAAGTGGGGGAGGGGTGTGATTTTCCAATAATACCCAGCAATCATTGAAAATGATTTTTTTGCTTGAAATGCCCATCCCTAAAACATATCATACCAAGTGTCAACTCTAGGAAATAATAATAATAATTATAAGATTTTCTAGGAAAAAATTTTCTTGCTGGTTTTGATCCGAAAAGGTGTTTTTAGTTGAAAATATTATGAAACTAGTATGAAATAAGTTCTTCTCAAGTTAACCGGTGTCCTATCAGAATAACCATATTATACTTTAGGGGTGGCGAATGGCAGTCCTGAAGAGCCACAGTCCTGCAATGTTTTGCTCCAACCCTGATAAAAATTCACCTGCCTATAGCTTTCTAGTAACCCTTCAGTGCTTGCTTAGCTTGTTCAGGTGTGTTTGATTAGGGTTGGATCTGAACTCTGCAGGACTATGGCTCTCCAGGACTGACATTCACCACCCCTGGTATAGTTCATCACATTAACTATTGTATGAACATACTCTGTTTGGCAATCATAAAACTTTTTCTAATGCACTGGTACTCACTGTATAAGCAAAATATGAGCTGGAATTGAAATATTCGGGTATTATCAACAGCATGTTATACAGTGTGTGTGTGTGTCTGTGTGTGTGTGTATATATATATATATATATATATATATATATATATATATATATATATATATATATATATATATTTATATATATTTATATATATATATATATATAGGTCATTTGAAAGTTTTTTTTTAATGAAATTAATAATTTTGTTTGCAATAAATTGATCAAAAGTGACATTAAATTGGCTCTGTATTTGTACTCTACACAGTGACAATAAAGTCTAATCTAATCTAATCTAATCTAATCTTATCTAAGACTTTTACATTGTTATAAAAAAAACTTTTAATAAATGCTGTTATTTTACATTTTCTATTCTTCATCGAATCCTAAATAAAAACACTACCATGGTTTCCAAAAAAAAAAAAAAAAAAAAAAAAAAAAAAAAAAAAAAATAAAAAAAAAATTTGATTTGGTATATTATATATATATATATATATATATATATATATATATATATATATATATATATATATATATATATATATATATATATATATATATATATATATATATATATATCATACATCAACATGACCGTTTTTAACATTGATTCTAATAAGAAATGTTTCTTGAGCAGCAAATCAGCAAATTAGAATGATTTCTGAAGGATCATGTAATACTGAAGAAGACTGGAGTAATGGCTGCTTAAGATTCGATTTGCCATCAATAAATTATATTTCAATAAAATTATAAAATAAAAACATTCATTTTAAACTGTAATAATACTTAGCAATATTACTGTTTTTACTGTATTTTTGATCAAATAAATGCAGCCTTCATGAGCATGGTAGGCTTCTTTCAAAAGAAGAAAAATTTACAGCCTCCAAATTATAGTGTACATGCATCTATTTATAAAATATATATTTTGATTCAATATATGTAGTCAACTATAATTTATTTTAGGTTTAAATGGATACATTGGAATGCATTTTGACAGCTGCTTCTTAGTCAAGGCCATTGAAATTTAATTATTGCCCCTTTTCTACTCTAAAAAAACAGACTTCTAGCAAACTACAAAATGTTTAGTACTCATTCTTTATCACTCTAGATTCAGAGATTTATCAGTAAATCTTAGCACAGATAGGTCTATCACTAGGATGCCTGGTCTAGCAGTTTGATGTATAGCTCCGGACCTCACAGCTGCTGTTGATTGCCTGCTGCTAGCTGATTTCTGGGCAATCTACTGCCATCCATTTAGCAGAGAGGGTCACTGCTGATGTATTCCTGTCATGAACAGAATGAAGAGCTGTGAGATTGATAGATCCCATCATGACACACTGTGAGCAGTGACGAGGACTCTGGATAGTTGGTTCTCTACAGAACCGGACTATCAAAGCATTTATTCTTGGGTTACAGACTTTCTAAAGGACTTTGATTGAACTGATACCAAGTGACAATATTTGTTGTTCTTAGTCATGCTGCAGAGGTGGAGTCAGCACTTCTGACAGGAAAGAGTGGGCTGGGACAAGCAATTACTCTGTGAAGGCACTGAATTTTTAGGTAGTGTCACTGAGCGCAAGTAGTCAACCTCGTTGACAACACTAGTACATGCTACCTTTAATACAAATAGCACATTAATCATTAAACGTTATCTGCCACTGTTTACACTCAGTGTAAATTGCATCCATGTTTTTATACTTACTGTTAATAGCCCTTTTGATAAAATCTATTTAATTGTAAATGTAGTGGTAGTGGAATAGATATCTAACCCCTAACATGTGTCTGACATACTTGTTTTATTCCTCGCCGTATTATTAATTGAAAATAATCTTGTACTATAGAACCTTTGAAGTTCAGGGTGTTTAGGTCATCTCATAATGCTCTACAGTACAATCAGCTCATTCTCCTCAAGGATACAGAGGCAGGCAGGTATTCACATAGCTGAAAGATTAGTTAGACATCAGTACATTATATATAATTATGGAATCATCAGTAACAGTACTGGGTTTGAGAAGATGCAATTTGCTTAAAAGGCCCACAAAAGACTGGAAATTCTGTACAGTGCAGTGGATGTAAGTCTGAGGTTGGAACTGTTGCCATTTTTTTTTTAATTTTGCTGTTCATATGTATATGCAGCTTGTAATTATTTGTAAATGTAATTTTGACTCATTACATAGATATTTTATTTTAACCCTTATACTTGCTGATTTCATGGCACGTGTTTATTTGTGGATCTTGTGTGTACATGTAAATAGACATATTTGCATTTGTTAAAGGTTTTAGTAATCTCCGTACTGGTAAGTGATTAAATTGTGTATATCCAACTGTTCATATATCTTTTTGTGCACATCAAGCAAATGTAGTTTACTATGGGGGATGATGAACTGCCTTAGCATGACTACTTTTTTCCATAGCTCTGTTTAACTTGTGCCAGGCAGCACAACTGGACTTCTCCTTACAAGTTACACACACAAGGCAATTGAAGTTGATCTGCGTGGTTGTAAAAAGATGTTTCCAACATGAATTTTGCCCCAGAAAAATTACTAAATGGTCCTCAGCTCTATTTCACGCTGATCTGCCCAGACACTGAAATGATGAAATTTCACACTGAGTCATTTAGCTTCACATGTTAACACACTGAAAGATTAAGCACTGAATAACTTTTTGAATTAATTATTATTATTTATGTTTTTTTTTCCATATCATATTTTGATACATATTTTGTAAATATATGGTTATACAATGTGAGACAGAGACTGAGCAAGTAGTGAATTCATATGTCCTTCCTTCTTCCCTTTTGCCTCAAAAGTAGTATATAATTATAAGACAGTGAAACAAGTTTGTGGTTGTGCTTTTTCACCTCAATCCATATATAATATGGATAACAATTAACAGCAGAGTCAGATGTATAATGAGAGTAAAATCTGGCCAGTAAAGATTCATGTGTTGAAAACCATAAAAACACATTTCCATTTTTTCTCATACTCCCACTGAACAGATGGTGGATATGGGGGCAATATTCTGCAGAAGGGGTCATTTAAATGTGTGATTGCCATGATTAGGAGTGATATCATAGTTTTCCTGTTGCATGTCGAAGAGCACTGCAGGTCCTGAATGGAAAATAAACATGGTGGGTTTTTGTTTAAGAAGAGATGCAGCACATTCATTTTTTGATTTACAATCATTCAGTGATTCACAAACAATTTTTTTTTGTCTTGTTATTTTTTTAGTAATAGAAATGTGTGTACGCAGACACTTTTAAGAGTCAACCTGTTTATGTTCATTGTTACGGGTAACTTTCACAGTGCAATCTGTTGAGGTTTGTTTTGCTTTTTGCTGCCCCTGACCCGAGCATTAGTTATCATAAATATTTTTTTTTTTATAACAAAACATTTATTAGCAAGTTTTTCTTAGTTCTGATGTGTAAATCTCTAATAAAGTGACTTTGTGGTTACTTAAAGGTTGCTTGGAAACTTGAAAATGAGAAGTGTTTCTTAAGTAATGTAGCTTTAAAACATTTTACACTAAAATATTTTTGTTAGATTTTGCTGTATTTGACTGAGCAGTGCTTTGAGTGGCTGTCTGTGAGACAGAACTTTATACCTGAAGACAAAATGGCTACAAACATACAGTTTGGACCTCCTACTAGAGATCCTGCAATCTACAAGAAGTCCCTGAGGAATGGTGTTGCTTTGTTATTTTGATTATGTGGACCATTTGGTTTACACCTTTACAGAAAGTTTCTGGTTTCTGTTGATTGAATCTGAGTTACAGACACAATGTAAATGCATCTAAACTGAAGTACACATATCTTCATACACATCTACTTCACCCATTTGTTTAAGCATTCATTAATCATGTGCACATTACTTTGTATCATAATTAATGATGTTCAACAACACAAGTGCTTGTAGGAGAGCTATTTTGTTTCTTCATTAATTATTCATGCTCAGCTGAGAAAACTATATCTTAGACTTATTTGCTTCCAAAACACTTGGTAAGTACATTTGCATAATAGAAAATTAAATAACTTAATATGTAAACACATTTACACACTAAATAATGCATCTAGCCGAGTTATTTTTGTATGTGAAATGCTGAATTACAAAAGCCATAAATGTTTTTATCCTCACAGAATGCATTTTTGTTTGTCTTATTGATTCATACTGAGCTCAAAATCTCATGCAAAGATAACCCACTCATTATAATTAAGCAGATTGCTCACAAATGACACTCATTTGGGGAAAAAAAGCAGTCATACACATAACTTAGTCGGTCATCTGCTGGTGACCTCCTGTGACAGGCTTTATTGTCCAGTTATGCATAATAGATCAGATCCTCAGTCCTTATTACAGTTTTTCAGTTACCCAAAGTATGTTTAAGTGGGGAAGGGATTTTAATAGCTGTCACCTTTTACTCAGTCCATTCTCTTTGCTTTCTCTCTCTCTCTCTCAGCTTAACTTCATCCTGTTTGTGAATATCGTGCGGGTTCTTGCCACCAAGATCCGCGAGACCAATGCAGGCAGATACGACACACGGAAACAGTACAGGTTGGTGCGTTTACTCCCACTGGGCCTGTTTTCATTCATTTAAGTGCCTTGAAATTTTGAATTCAGTGTTGTACCAGCCCGAATTGTCTCTGTCATTACAGTGGCAATCGTCTTTGCTATTAGATTTCTGAGAGTGGAAGCTGTCCCTACAGCAGTTATTTATATCCTTATGTAATTTAGGCAAAATCTTTCATCTGACAGCTTGGAGCCAGAATTGCCTGTGGCTAAGAGATGCGATAATAAGCTTCCCCTATGCCTACTCATTCTGCAGTTTGATTCAGGTTGTGGTTTCTATCATTCCATCATATGCTGAAATCAGTGTCGCATTTTAAAGACACTGGATATGATAGATTTGATCTTGTTACATGCTGAAAGAAACAATTTTGGATTCCATTTTTGTCTGGCTTTGAAAAACAATGCTTTTAGACACTAGAAAAGCACATTTGGGTCTGGCATGTCAAAATGTTATTCTGGATGCACCCTGAAAGAATCCAGTTTGGAGCAAACACAATCCCAGTGGATGTCATTTTGCTTCGCTAATAACAGTATCATCATTGCTCCCTCCCTGCTAATTAGCAGTACAAAGAGCCACAGGTGTCAGCTTGCAGAGCTATAGCAGAACAGACATGAAGACACAGTCAGTCATATTTACAAACACATTAGCAAATAGTGTGTTTTGCTCAGCCAAAAAGAGCTTTGTCATAATTTGAATAGAAAAAAATCTGTAATGCAAATGACCTTGTACGCTCGCACATCACATCGTTTGACTCTCATTTGGTACGACACTACTTTTACTGGAACACTTTGGTAGATCAAACTTAGCCGGGCTTCACTTAAAAGAGGATTTATGCCTCAGGATCTTCCAGTATTGCTTTTCCCCAATTATTTTTTAATGTTTCTTTTCATGACTAATTTGCAAGACATTTTAACCTGTCTGGCGGGCAAGGTGTAGCCATTAAGAAGATGTTGCGCAAGTCTTTATTCTGATTAAAGCCACACAGAGGTGATAGGTGAGTGGGATTTAATCCATCAAACAAGGATTAAAGACAAACTTTCTGAATTCATAATATAGCAACTACATCACACACACAAAATAAAAGGTCTTGTGTCCTCTATTCCTAGTCATCTGAAACCATATGATAACTTTGGAGTGGAGAGGATGATTCTTAGGAAAAGACATCTTCAGTATCAGTTTGTTTCTAACACAAATATACCATGTAGTTTCTGAAGACTTGGAAATATATGGGCTTCTTTTACGATGCTTTTATATTTTTGTTGGAGCTCAACATCATCTGTCCCTGTTTACATTATGGAAAATACCACCCTGAACATTCTTCCTACAGGTGCGATCAAATTAGTGAAACTTTATTCCAAAGTAGGTTCTTTGTCAATAGTAAAGTGTGCATCAAGCATGCAGCACTGCTTACTCAGAGGTCCCTTCCAAACCAAGCAGCTTGGTAAATGGCAATTGGTAATACTGGTATATATTTTATTGTATTGGTAAATGCATCAGTTTGGCACATTCAAAGTTCACCAGTCTTGAATCCGATGGGAAATGCGCATGGGGAAATTTGTCGCCTTGTGTCCCTCATGTAATTTCCAGATCACACTGATCCCTAGTGAGATGATTACATTTCGCTCTCTGAATTTTGCAGTACAAATATAACTGTACCTCAGTATCTGTTTTGTGTTCCACAGAGGATAGAAATTCATACAGGTTTTGACATAAGGGTGAGTAAATAACAGAATATTTTAGTGAACTATCTCTTTCATTCACAAAATATTTTCATTTCTCTCTGTTCAGGAAGCTTGCCAAATCTACACTTGTGTTGGTGTTTGTATTTGGAGTGCACTACATTGTGTTTGTTGGAATGCCACACACATTCGAAGGTCTTGGCTGGGAGGTGCGGATGTATTGTGAGCTGTTCTTCAATTCTTTCCAGGTACTTGCATGGAAACGATGCCTTTATTGCATGAATGGCTAATGTAATCAGTGATCTCTGCAAGTCAGCATGCATACAGTATGTTTTTCTTTTAATAATCCAAAAATTATAACTTATACAAATGTATTTTGCATTGATTAATATTGATTTGGAAGAAAAAGACAAAAAAAAAAAGAGAGAGAAAAACGCTTTATTTACAAGCCACTGATGATGTGCAATTTAAAAAAAATGCTCTGGCAATGAGATATTTTTGTGCATTAAAAGCATTTCTTGTACTATGAAAATACTCCACTGTTGCAGAGGGGGGGAAAAAACCAACAACACAAAAAAAGAGAGACAGAGAGAGAAACCTTCGCTAAAGAAATGAATGGTTAATGTTCTCTTTCAAATTTTGTTCATTTTTCATATTGCAAGGCAAAGGAAACAACATGGTTTCTTTGGAAAAAGCTCAGATATTTAATACAGAATACAAAATATGCATTATAATAATTTACAACTAGTAAATATGATTAATATGGACCCACAGACGTTGATGGGGATTTCGCTGACATGTAGATGCTCGTTGCAAACTGCACAAAATGAAATATAGTAAGTAGGGCAGAGAAATAAATTGACAGGTCAATTCGATTCACAGCACTCCAAATAGGCTTGAAATCTCATGACACACCACATTGATTTCTGTCCGACAAGTTCAGTTGTCTTAAATGACAGGTGCTGGTTAGGTTAAGAGTTTTTTATCTTGAGCTGGATGACATGATTCAATGCATGTCCTTCAAATCAGGAATACATCACACTTATGGTATCGTCAGAAACACAGCCACATTCACAGAACTGGGTAATGCAATAAAATGGTTTAATGAAATGCAGAAGCATTTCATTTGTTTTTATGCTGCTAAATATAATATATAAACTAAACAGGTGGCCAGTGTCAACTGCAACTAATTAAATACCCAATATGAAAATAATGATTCCAAATCACTGAAAACAATCCGTGACCAAGAAAAAAAAAACATGGACCAGTGCATCAGTTAATTGTGCTTTATTGCATTTGAACATTTTCCAGAGATTAATCATTCTTTCTTAATCACCAAATCACGATCGAACTTACAAATGAATGTCTTTATACGTTTTTTTATTTTTAAATAGTGATTGTGAAATAGAAAAGTCTAATTTCTGCAGTTGACTAATGCATTAATATTGCTTATACTTAGGATTAGAGATCAAACTGCTCACCCTAAGGATTAATCAGTTACACTTTACAATAAGGTTCCATTAGTTATTGTTAGTTAATGTAACATGAATGAACAATGAGCAATACACTTATTACAGTATTTATTAATCTTTGTTAATGTTAGTTAATAAAAGTTGTTAGTTCATGTTAATTCACAGTGATTGATTTTAATAATGCATTAATAAATGTTGAAATTAACGTTAAAAAGATTAATAAATGCTGTAGAAGTATTGTTCATTCTTAGTTATATTAACTAAAGTAGTTAACTAATGTTAACTAATGATCCATATCGTAAAGTGTTACCGATTAATCTTTGCCACATAAATTATCCTGCACCATAAATAATCAAATTATTTTTCTTAACTAACATCTATTTTTGTTTTCCTCTAGGGCTTCTTTGTGTCTATCATCTACTGCTACTGTAATGGAGAGGTGAGCATCAGCAAAGCTGCTTATCCACAATAATAAAGGGGGTTATCACATGATGTTCTATTGCATTCTGTGCTGTTTTCTCATTGTTTTTGGACACATTGGCCACTGCATTGTGTCCCTGTCACACATGTAAATACTTCTAGTTTCTTGTTTACTTTTATGCTGGTGCGCCCTATAGACAAATAACCATAGACCATACTCTTAAAAATAAAGGTTCTTTATTGGCATCTATGGTTCCATGAAGATCCTTTAACATCCATACACTCTCAAAAATAAAGATTCCAAAAGGAATTTTCAAAGCAATGCTAGAAGAACCAAGTTCCCCAAAGAACTTCCACTTCATAGTTAAAAAAGGTTCTTTAGATTAGTAAAAAAAAATGTACACAAATATTTTTTAAGACAAAAAAGAAAAAAAAAGGTTATTTTACGAACTGTTCCAAAATAGTTCTTCTACGGCATCACTGCGAAAACCCCTTTGGAACCTTTTTTTTTTTTTGGCCTATTTTTAAGTGCAATTCAATGGCTTCATTATTCTAAGGACACAGACTTCAAAGGCTATGTCTTCAAAGGCCATGAAGGTCAGACCGAGTGTTGTTAAATGGGACGGTCTAGCCTAAGGAGCATGGCTCTTGTTGCCTTGCAACCATACCAGCTGGCGTTGACAAGCAGCAGTAATGTTTGTACTGGACTTTTGTATTTTTGAAAGTTATATTCAGCTGTCTGAAAACAAAACGGGGTCCACAACCTGTCTAAATATGTTAACCTTGGTCCATTTATGTACATAATAAAAAGTATAAACTATCTCTAAAATCACATCTTAGTAAGATACAAATTTAAACAACTTTAAGGTGTTTTGTAACATTTGTACCATTACATATTTAAGTAAGCTGAAACCCAATAATTATTTAAAAGTGAAACCCAGAATTTTTTTCTCAAAAAAAAACAAAACAAAAAAAAGTTCTGTTGTTGCCAGTGTGCAATGAGTTTTGGTATAGGCTGGGTCGATAGGAATCCATTTCTTGTATACTTGATGGCCCGGGAAATGAAGGATGAATCAGTATTGGGAATTGGGATACAGCTGCAGTGGATCTCACACAATAAGAAGTGTTGCACATTTTACATGTTCTAGTTGAGCTGCTGTTGCCTACCTTCTGGGGGTGTCTGCGCACTAAAACCATGTAAGGTTGCTTTATTCTTGTAGTGTGAGCTTGAATTTATGGTGTCTTGTTTAGAAAGCCCGTTTTCCACTGAAGCGAAGCAGGGATGAGACTGGTTAGTATGTGGATGGGAGACCTTCTTGAGAAAAATAGGTTGCTATCGGACAAGGTGTTAGCGAGGCCAGTGGGGAGTGCTCACCCAGTGGCCGACTCAATCTTTTGGATGAGATGTTAAACTAGCCCTGACTCTCTGAGGTCATTAGCAATCCCAGGGGGTGTACAACCCTGGCATGCCGGCCAAAATTGTTCTTTGGCCTCCATCCATCATAGCCTCCTACTCATGCCTATTTAAACTGACTGGCTACAACACTTGGTCTCCACTCCACCAGCAGTCAGTGTGTGGTGGGCGTTTGGCAGGCTATGGCTGTCTTTGCTTTGCTTTGCTTATGGCTGTCTTTGCTTCAGCCAGGCAGATGCTACAAACTGGTGGTGTTAATGGAGATCCCACCACCCACTAAAAAGCTGTGAATGCTATGTAAATGTAACAATATTGTTATTGATTCAAACAAACTGTAGTTAAACTTAAGCACTTGAGTTTGTTTTAAAACAATGGACCAATCAGAACAAGCTGTGGTTGGAACAAGTGTGGAGTTTTAAGTGTTCGCCATTCCAGCTGTCGGGATACGCTGTTTTTCTTTTATCTGTTTTGCCCTGTCTAGTTGTTGAATGCCAAAATCAGCTTTGTGCAAAATTCTGAATTAAAGGATTAGTGCCTTTTCAATTCCTTAGTGTGAATTTGAATTGAATTGGCTTCACCAGGAGTGTCAAACTCAAATCCTGGAGGGCCAGAGCCCTACAGAGTTTTGTTTCAACTCTGCTCCAACACACATCATATGTATTTTTCAAACAAGCCTGAAGGACTTGATTAGTTGGATCAGGTGTGTTTAATTAGGGTTGAATCTAAACTCTGCAGGGCTCCGGTCCTCCAGGAATTGAGTTTGACACCCCTACGCTACACCATTTGTAATGACAGGAAGAAGAATTTACTAAATTGTAGCTGAAATAAATTCGTAACAGGCAGGGGAGAGCAGGGCACAACCTAACTCTTTTTGACTTTCTCAGTTTTGTGAAAATCCACATGTTAAGATTCAAAATATAATTTTTTCCCACATTAATTTCACACTTGTCTTGTACAAATATGTGGTTTTGTTTTAGAATTAGTGTATATTTTTTTCTTTATTTGTCCCAAAAGAATGGAAGTGCTAATGCTAATTTCATATGCAAAGATTTTAGCTAATCATAGCAACGAGCGTTTCCAAGTCTCACAGCAGATACTCGTCTTTTGAATCAAAGTGTTCAAATCAGAGGGCTAAAATCAGGGTAGAAGATGTCCTTTTATTTCTAAATTATGGCAATTTTTGATGCTCTTCATGTAGTGAGCAAAACAGTAATCTATGTGGGCTAAACTGCGGATCATTTTCCATTGAAAAAAGTCACTGTGCATTTCAACATCTAGTGTCCTTTAGCATCTAACTCTGATCCCCAGGTCCAGACTGAGATCAAGAAGACATGGACACGGTGGAACCTATCGTTTGATTGGAAGGGCCCGGTAGTGTGTGGGAGCTACCGCTACGGCTCTGTGTTGACGGGCCTTAACAACAGCACCAGCAGTCAGTCCCAGCTGGCTACCGGCGGCCCATGCACCCGTTCCACCACGCTCTTCTCCAGCCGAGTCTACCGCAGCAGCGGGGGGCCAACTATCAGTGCCCATGCCACCTTGCCAGGCTATGTGCTCAATTCAGATGCTGACAGCTTGCCACCATCCATACCCGAGGAGCCAGAGGACAGTACAAAGCAGGTTGATGACATCCTGCTGAAGGAGTCCCTGCCCACGAGGCCCAGCAGTGGCCTGGAGGATGACGAGGAAACTCTGTAGATAATGGTGCGGTGATAGACAGACAAATTGGGTGTAATAGCACATTGGCATTGTTTAAAGAGCAAAATGTCAGTTTGTCACCTGCAGCGCACACTGCTTTGGGTGGCAACAGCACTTCTACATCGGACACTTCCTGTTCAAGCTGTGACACATAGTTTTGTTTTTGACACATTGCCATATGCAGACAGATTGATATGTTCATGGCAAGATATCTCCACTCATCACTGTAACAAAAACTATTCACAGCTATGGAAATGCTGATGAATAAAGTTTCTTGTTGCTTCATGCAGTTCTTAAACTGCCAGCTAGACAGTGTGAATACTTGAGTTGATTTTCAATTGCAATGCCAACTATTTATTTTTAAATACTGGTTTCAGTTGCTAAGATGTCATCAAGTCAAGAGCATGACTTCCACACATTTGTGTAGACCACAGAAGCAATGCTCAGGATAATTGATTTTTATTAAGTACTATTGAATGCTGGAGTAAAAATAAATTTAACCATTGTCCTTCCTGTCTCCATTGTCCTTCATGTATTCCACTTCAGAGGAAAAATTTTAATAGTTTAATAAAATTGCTTTCAGATGCATAAAAAAATCTGACAGTGCTGGTTTCTTAAATGTAAGAGTTATTTTCCACTTTATCACCGACATCACATCATGGCAGTTTGTGGTTGTTTAGACCGGAAACTCTGAAGCTACATGTCACTCACCTCAGAGGCCCTGTTTACACCTGGTATTAAGATGCGTTTTGGTCGATCCGATCACAAGTGGACGACGCTAAATGCAGGGGGTGTAAAAAGTTTTGAGCTTGTCCACTTTCAACCACTTCCAGAGGTTGTCGAAAACGCATTCGATCAGATTGCTCTTGTAGTGTGGGTACTCGTAGTCAAATGAATTCAAACAGCCACAGAAGACCACCTCTTCTTTGCCTACTGACCTAATTCTAAAACATTACAGGATGTGTTGTTGAAGTGTTTAAGCCAGACCTTTTTAAACTTTGCCATCTGAAATCGTGAGTTTGGTGTGAAGACAAAAGTTTCCAATGTTGTCTTACCAGTCCTGATTCTAAAAAAACCCACAGTGTTCAACAGAGTTTTGCAGATATCATAGCAGAAATGAAAGCTGCTGCTCTCCGTATTGTTTTCCGTTGTCTCATTTAATGTACTAATGTAAGTTGTGTGAGCATATTTTGCAATATTAGATCAAATGATCAGATAAAGACCACATATACCCTCGCCAATAGACCCTCTCATCAAAATCAGGACTAAAGTCGTCAAAAAGAGAACAACGGTAATCTTGTTTATTGATATTTTTTATTAAAATAATTTTTGAATTGCACCTATAATGCAATTTTTAAAGTTCCTAAATTGTTTTGGGAATTTCCTACAATATGTTTACATGCATGCAAGGTCAAAACATGCTTTTGTTTTCTCAAAATATGCTTTTAATATCACCTCATTTTCCACCGATTCTCAAACGATTCGTTCAAAGCAGTTCTAAGAGTCAGTCTCTAAACCCCTCCTTTCTGTGAGCCTACTCTGCTCTGATTGGTCAGATGGCCCAGTCTGTTGTGATTGGTCTTCCGTGTACAGCACATGTTGGAAACAATACACTCATTGCCATAGTTCCACATTTTGAATACTCAATATAAAATATAAACAACTATTATTTATCATGCTTACAGTTTATGATTCAGTGGAGCCAGCCGGTCCAAACAAACTGATCCATCTTTCTAGAGCAAGTGTTTTGTGAACCCTGCGTTGAACTCCCCAAGATTAGTGAAGCAGACGTCAGTAAAATGATGGGAACACAAAAAAGATTGGGGTTGTACTGCTGTGGTACAGTGGAAAAAAATGGCTGGCCAACGTACAACATGGTGGGCATTATGCAAATATGTTACCCCATGACGTGTAGCCGTCACTGAAGTAGGATTTGAATTTTTGAATGACTGACGACTGGTTTAGGCTGGTCAGAGTCAATTATTTCTTTTGGGAGACAATAACTTTTTGTGTACTTTATATTTGATATTTTTTTGTGTATTCTCAGCTTTAAATTTTGGGTTTACATTCACATGGAGCTACATTCCTCTAGCTGCATGAAATCTATATATTCAATGTCTAAAGCTCGTTAGTCAATAAAAAGAAAAATGCATTTTGCTAAATATATTGCATATTCAAAAGTCATTTAAACAGTTTTTTTTTTTATGACAGCCACTGTTTAAATATTTAATTTCAGCATGAATTGGGATAAAAACATAATTATGTAATTAAAAAGTTGATATAAAAACTGCTTTATGCAGTTTAAATGTTTATATACAGTTTTATTTGAGTGCTGATTGTTATATCTAAAAATAAATGGAAACTGAATGAATTGATTTAGAATAATTATTACTAGTTATTTATTTTAACCTTATGTATTATAATCATGTACTAACTGACAGGATTCCCTATAATTTGCAGCATTAGTTGAAATGGATCCTTAAATTTGTCCTTAAGAAAAAAGTGACATGTATGCACCATTCAATGCCATTTTTGTAGTAAAAATAAGTGAGTTGTGTGTAATCCTGTTTCTTGTCATCTGTGTGTGGACTACCAATGTCTTTCAAAAATAGAAGAACGGTTTCAAGACCTCCTATCTTCCATGATCTCCAGACAATTAACAGATATATATATTCTGATATATATATTCAGATATAAATATTCACTGATATACATTAAAATACTTTTAACCTTCCTGTTAAGTTAACCAAAATAATTCAGATTGATATGCAAATTGTATATTTTTTTTAGTAAGTCAATATGCACTTTCTAACATTAGATTATTCAACAGAGGATTACAATTTATCCACTATCCATCACTATCCTGCTCATCTCTAAATAGTTTGTTTGGATAACTTATCTATAACTTAACTAATAGTAGGATATGTTTTGAAATGTCAAGAATCTTGTGCAAGCTAACATCACATATGGAAGACATTGTGAGGTTATTAAGTGAAGTGCAGGCAGTTTCTGAGGAAGTGTGAACCGTAAATCAGTTTAGAATAATTATGTAAGCCAAATATGTGAGGCTAAACACTGATGGGCTGAACAGTGATAGAGACCCCAGTCTATATTCATTTTATTTTATTATAGTTTATAGAATAACAGTGGTGTGAACACACAAAGTAATTGCCTTGTCAGTGGAGACATGCTCTTTTAAAAGGAAATGATCCACCATGTTACCACGGCATCACACAGAAAACAGCTATGATGTTATGACACAACGTATGGGGACCCGTCATGTTTATTTCAAACTACTCTTTCTACTTATAGAGATGTGTGTGGAGAAAAAAAAAGAACAATATAAGTACATGGAAAGATTATTGTAGTCAGTGTATACAAATGCGCATTCTGATCTCAACCACTTAAATGTATACACCTCTGCCAGACCTAGACTTTAGCCCCAGAGAAACACATAAAAACTGAAGATATGATATAACAAGCCCTCTTGAGCCCAGTTATGTGGTAATGTCATTTTTAATTGGACCTGTCCATATATTGGTCCACCATGAGCATCTGACGAAGGCCACAGGCTGGTTTTTTTTTTTTTTTTTTTTTTTTTTTTTTTTTTTTGTCAAATGCTGAAAATCATTATGTACAAAATATAGTGTACTCTTAAACAGATTGCATAAGTACACTGAAATGAGTTCTGACACCCACGCTGGAGAAACTTAAACTTTTCATGCTTGTCCACAGCTGTTTTAAAGAAATGGTTTATGTGAAAAATGAGAAATGAGAAAGATTCACCCTCAGGCCATCTAAGATGTAGATGAGTTTCCTTTCAAATTCAAATGTTTATTTTTCCTTTAAAAAAGTATTGTATATTATGTGCTTTAACTATGATAGATGTGTTCTGCAGACACTTCAGATTTTAAGCATTTATAGATTTGGTTCTTCTGCTAGAATGTTCCGAGCAGCTCAGTCAGCAGGAAGCCAGCCTGCTTCAGGCATGATACCTTAAATCCTATGACTTGTTGAGGAGATCTGTGTGATCAGACTTCCAATTTAAAAAATCCCATAGACTCACATCGACAGAGGGACTCTAGCCATATTTGGGGACCGAAATATCAGTATGCCTTAGGGATCATTTATAAAACACAAAGAAAATATTTAAGCAACCCCTGACTATCATCCGTAGCATCATGGCATTGTGGTGGCGAATTTTACATGGGCAAGCACCACTCATATTTTCTGTAGTTTATCTCCATAACAGCCGTCAAACTGGTCTGTTCCAAATCACTCCTAATTCTCAAACTGCCTTGTAAACATTGAGTAAAAAAAGAGAGACACTGTAGAAAAACTGCAGCAATTCTACAAATTTCCCAATACTGAAGATTCTGGCATGCTTCAAATCCTTAAGAAATACAATATTTCATTTACTTTCATTCATTAAATTTTTTCCCAAAAAGACATTCAAATGAGAAAGAACAGAAGATTCACTCCTGCAAGTAGAACAAACCATATTCACTGTATATGGGAAGTAATATGAGCATAATTTGAAATATTGTTAGTCTAGGCCTAATATTTTTATTGCCAGAAATAACATCATATCAAAAACTGCTCAGGAAATGTCTTCAAGTTTTCAAGAATCCTCTGCCAGCATGGAGACAGCTTGTCAGGTCTGATTCTCCTGGGTTTAACTTTGAGCAATCAGACGTGCCTCCTCTATTCTCTAAGGACTTGCACTAACTTTGTGAACCTCCTACTGTAAGTGTGGGGATGAATGCTTTCTGAATTCCCTCTGCCGTAACAGTGGGATAATATTAATCAATTGTGTGACAGAGTGTGCTCATGGTAACAACATATATGTAGAGAAGTCAAGCAGAGTCAATGCTTCATGCCTTGAAGCCACTCTTGTGATGTAAATTGGAGGAAGCAAAATACGTTTTGTAAGCGACTTATTCTGCAATAAGTTGGTCTGTTTTGTTAATAACATTGCATCATCAGCTGACGCAATGCTTCACAGATTGAAATCCTCATGTTTCACATTGTGTTGTCAATGACAAATAATACTCTTTGGAATATTTCTGATTTTTGAAAAAGATGAAATAACATTTATATGTTTTTGCTGGTGGTCATATGTGCAGGTGAAATAATAACAAGTGTGATCGATTTTTTTTTTACACCAGATTCAGCTTGATATATGGTGCTCATCAAATTTTCAATACGAAGAGGTGATCTTTTGAATTTCTGTATGTGGTTGAACTGATACTGCATATATAATGCAGGGCGTGTTTTCTTACATTAAATGTTGATTACAAGCCCAAAGGGAGGCTAGCTGAGCTGCATGGACTAGAAGAATGTGAAAATGAAAATAACATTTTTTTTTTTTTAAATTGCTCATTGTCACTCATTTTGCAAGCACAGGTCACATATGTATGCAGAGTGTGTCAGACACAATACTGCTGCAATTTAACAATCATTGCTTGTTATACAACTGTGATTGTTACTACTCAAGAGTACACAAGTTCAATTATGTTTAAATGTGTTTGAAAGGCTTTCAAATGGAAATAATAACTTTTGAACCTGGCCCTTATTTTTATTTGATTTATTTTACATTAAGCAGTGCAATCCTCACAAATCACATACCTGCAAAGTAAACAAGAATGTGGCCAACAATTACTAGTGAATGGATTCAGATGCAGCTTTTGGCAGCCATAACCATCTCTACAGGAAGCCCTTGACTATAATCAAAGAGCTATGTACCATGTACACAGAGATGTTCAATAATGTATATTTACTATTTAATATACCATTAAACCACTGTATAATTGTTTGTTTGTTTTCCCAGAAATCATAATAGACTACCATAAAAAAATAAAAAAAATAAAAAATAATTACATAAATGCACAGTACACCCTTTCTGCCTTGAAAATGCCATCTCTTATGAAATAACAATGTTTCTACTTCACATAAACTCAAAAGAGAAATAAAGAAATTTAAGTCATAAGATACTGTTAAGAGTCCACAACCAAAAGAAACTTTCTAATTACAGTAATGGGCCAAAAATAAACAGGGCTCTGCATCTAAGATAAAAGAAAATGTTGTAATTAGCATTTTTATAATTAATAATTAATAATTGTCTTATATCCTTCCCACACAAGTAGAATTTTATATATTTTTTCTGATGGTATTTGTGAAAAGAACACATTAACTCCTTAATAAAGCCTTTGTTTCATTTTGTTTTTATTTGAAAATCCAAGTCCATCTTAAAATATCCCTGCCCATCTGATACATCTGCTTTCACACATGAATAACATATCTTCACAACACCAGGTTTCTCATTCAGTTACAAGCTCTTGAATGCTGACCCACAACAGCAGTCACATAACAACCCGATCTGAAAAATGCATAAAACACTTACATTTAATACTGCCTTTTACCCACTGTCAGCCCTTGTAATCTTACTTATCAGAAAAAGCTTTATTGCCAAGTTTGCTTGCGCATACAAGGAATTTGTTTTAGTGACATAAGCTTCCAGTACACAGAGACAACAACAACACACAGACAAAAACAAAAGACAAATATTGCAAGATAAATCGAAAAATAGATAAATTGTATGAACAGTTGTGCTATAGATGATAATGGAATAGAGTGAGATGCAGGGCTGTACTAGGATGGAGGGGTAACAAATAAATATAAGGATATTGCACATTTTTATTGCATAAGTGGGGAACATTTAACTGTTCATGAGGTAGATTGCCTGGGGGAACAAACTGTTCTTGTGCCTGACTGTCCTGGTATTTGCGGCTCTGAAGCGCTGGCCAGATGGCAAAAGTTAAAAAAAGGGGTAACTTGGATGTGAGGGATCCAGAGTAATTTTCTAAGCCCTTTTCCTCACTCTGCATATATCCAATCCTTTAAGACCGGGAACATCAACAACAATAAACCATTCAGAACCCCTAACCGTACTCTTCAGACTTCTGATTTCTTACATACCAGCTGAACCAAACCAGACAGTTACTGAAGTACACAGGACAGACTCAATGACGGCTGAGTAGAACTGTTTCAGCATTATATTACATTATTATATTCCTCCTTTTAATGCAGTACAAATAGATGCAAGCAACCACCCAGAACATCCCCGTAACCACATAGCAACACAATAAAAGACACCAAAAACACAGACAACCACATAGACTGCCCTAGCAACCCCACACATGTGCTGTGGCTGTCAGCCTGAAATATACACTTTTTAAAAGCTATTTGAGCATAAGAAACAACATCTATATGACCGTTCATGTCAGATTTTAGATTGCTATCAGATTTTGTTGCTTATTTGAAATATGTAATTTAATTGTGAGTGTGGCAAGCAGTTTTTGAGACTTCAGGAAATAGCTGCCTGGAAGTATTATAAATATGGCTGCAGGGTGAACAGACTTAAGGGACTTTGACAGGAACCACATACAAACCCCTCAAAATGCCTTAGCAATGGTGTAGCAATGTCCTGAAAACTATCCACAACACTCTAGCATTATGATGACTATTTTTTCCGCAACTAACAATTTCTGTAACGTAAAAATTGTTTCTCCATTAATTAATAATGTTTTAAAGGTAGTTATCACACATCATGGATGTTAAGTAAAAAATGTCAAGATATGCTGAAGATTGAAAACAAATGCATCAATTATCTCTGTGACCAGACAACTGTTGACCCAGCCTAAATGATAAGCGGTGATGCTACTGTTAACATGCTGGTGAGGCAGAAGGCAGATATTTTCCACCAGGGACTTTAGGAACACATGGCTTTTATGCTTGTAGCGAACTGACACTTTCCTTGACTGACACTTCATTAATGATGTTTGCGGCAGAGCGCTATAGTAATGATGTTGTTTGGGAGCTTGACAATGCACACAGAATGCCAAGTAGGAGAAAAGCAATGATTCCCCCCCAATCGGACAAAGTGATGTGTCTGATGTGCCAAGCGCCCTTGTTATCCATCAACTCCCTCCTGCAACTGCCAGTTCAACAGGTTTTTATTTATTTATTTTCCCCCAGAAACAATACAGCATTACACATGAAAATGTTTGCAGAATGTGCTCTAATGAGTCGTATTTGACTAGTTAGTGGTTCATTTTCAAATCTCTCTCCTCAGCAAAAACTGGCTGATATCTCAGGTGGGCAGTTTAGAGCTTCGTCGGCATTTGTACAACACTGTTACATTAGAGAGTCACAGCTGGAAGGCATGAAGTTCTTCAGCAGATTCTGTCTGTAATGTAGTCTCCTGTTGATGCAATCCAGCTTAACCAGCAATGTCAGCTGTGCCACTTAAAGCCTTAAAGCAGCTGGAGACATTGCCTAGAGTAGTCAATGAGCACTGATAGGGCACGTGATGCCAGTTACACTAGTGAAAAAATTCGAATAATGGTTCCTGATATAACTTAATCTCATCTCTCCCACTGCTTCTCTGATTGCAAGAAAGTCCATAAAACCAACTAAACCCATGACTCCAGGGCTGATATTCCAAATGAAATACTAGCTGCACAATGTATACTTTACTTTTTATCATTTCTCTAAAAAAAGTATGTGAAAAGGACGAATGCAAAGAAAAACATTGTTGTCAGATGAACTCATCATTACATTGCATGTTCAATTATTGGATATTAAAAAGATTATTTGGCCTCTAAATGATAAACATGAAAAAACTGAAAAACCTGTTGTACACTGCCTTCTGCATGCCTTCTGCTGTTTGATTGATAGGTCATACTTTTTAGCGAGTAAAGCACCTTTTAGTATATTTCAAAAAAATGTCCTCCTTCAGGTTTTGTTATATCTTTTTGCTGTGAAATCTTTACCGACTTTTATAACGCAAACCTCAGAATAACTAATATTGTTATTCATATTTTAAGATGAATATTCACTGGATTAAAGCAAGAAAAAAGAAAAAAATCTAATTAAGATGTATCAAATTTTATACACCAGGCTTTTAAGGAACATTTATTTTTTGTATATTTCTCAGTCATCATTTAATTGCATTGCATTATTCCCGCAAAAAAGAAAAAAAAGAAAAACTACAGAGCTTTGATTTTAAACAAACAATGTGTTTTTCTGAAGATCTTTCTGCTTCTTTTATACGTCTGGTTTTACAGGGTTAATACAGTTTGGTATACATTTTTTTTTTTTTTGATCAAATGTCAAATGTAAAAATGGAGATACTAAAGATGAATTTTGCATACTACAGTACATATTGCATTCATGTTTCTCCAGCTCCAGTGATGTCCTGTAATACAGACCTTCTTCTGCTAGCCAATATAGTGGATATACAGTAGTATTCTATTCAGTTTGTGGTTGTGCACTACATTGATGCATTTGGTAGAAGGTTTTATTTAAAGCATTTTTGTCTGTTCATGCATTCCCCGAGTCAAACCCATGACCTTGGTGTTGCTAGTGCAATTAACTACAGGAATGCATCTAATTTAGCAAACATAGAAGGTCATCTGTTTATTCTAGTATAAACACAGAAAATTACCATACAATACACAGTATACATACTGCAGAAACAGGTGGTAGTATGATATTCCAAACTGCCTTAGTCATTTCCTGTCCTTCCACACCTGTGTCTTGTCTTTAATTATTCAGTGTGCAAGCACTCCTGTGTTGTTCAAAATGTCATATACTGTAATATTTCACACAATTTCTTTTAGATGTAAGAGGAGGAGCTTGTGACAATTCTTTTTGGACTCAGTTAGATATAGGAACATGGTTAGCAAAGCATGTTTAATTTATTTTGTTCAATTTAATACTGTTAATACATACAAAGTAATCATTTCCCATCATGCAAAGCATGTGTTTTGAGTGTAGCATCTCTAATTAGTAGTATCTCTAATTAGGATGTAGCTATAGTACACTATGTTATGTAAGCTTTGTTTAATTCTGGTCTAATATTTAATCTGCACGATCAGGGTGTTTTAGCCACTTTGTACTGGCTTTCAAGCATGGTTGAGGTAGATTTGACCATGTTCATTAAAGTGAAAAACATATATAAAACGGTCTTTGGCTGGCATCTGCACAGCTTTTGTCGCACATGCCAATTGTGCCTTTTGTCAATGTTATGGCACAGCAGCTGCACGTGATTTAAATATGAATCACAAGATAGCCAAGGCACACTGGTGCCAGGAGTGTATAGGACAGTAATTGCTCATCAATGCATCACCTGTCCATTCAATCTCTTATGTTTCAATTAGTGTTATTTTTGTTATTAGCCTATCGAGTTTACGTAATTTCCATACATAAAAAAGGTTGAAGACATGGAAATAGTTAGTAATTTTTACCCTATTGTTTGTTATATTTATTTGCTCAATGTCTTCTGTGGTTTTGGTTATTTTACTGTTGTAGATACCCCGTATAACAAAAATATTATATATCTCTTAGTTGTGTTTGGGCCCTCCCCCCTGGACTAGCAAGCATAGGCACGTGCATAGAATGCCTAGGTGTAAATCCGGCACTGCTTGCAGTTATGTTTCTTCCTGAGAATAACTGAGGATCGGCTCCACTTGAATCATAAGCGTTTGTGATTTCCTAAAAAGAAGCGGCCAATAAAAGTGTTTCGCTCAGAAATTAGAGTTCACAGGTCGTGCTGTATGTTTTTGATTCACTACAGAGAGTTGGCTCAGAAGAGTCTTTCACTGGGGAATCTGACATTATTGACTGCACTACACCATGTTTTTCATTCACTACAAAGAACAAGCTCATAAAAGTGTTTTTCACTTGGACTTCAGTAGCTGCACTGAAGAGTGTTAAATGGTACATTTGCCAAAATGTTGCTAGTATGGCCTTTTATAGTATACTAGTATACTAGT
Source organism: Cyprinus carpio (assembly GCF_018340385.1). Classification (NCBI taxonomy): domain Eukaryota; kingdom Metazoa; phylum Chordata; class Actinopteri; order Cypriniformes; family Cyprinidae; genus Cyprinus; species Cyprinus carpio. The sequence goes on along the minus strand of NC_056580.1, from coordinate 16,708,171 downwards.
GTACTATTTATAGTATACTAGTATACTAGTGTACTATTTATAGTACACTAGTATGGCCTAATATATAGTAAACTTTCAGTTTAAAGAAATGTTGTTAATTTAATTAATTAACCAAACTTCTCAGTATTCTCAGTAGAATTTTAATTGGGAAAATTCTCAAAATAATCACAGTGAATTGACTACTAGCTGACTGTTAACTGCTGTTAACAGGACTTGTGTGGCCTTGAATAGATTTTATTTTATTTAGAAAGAATTTGACTTCTAAATTTTCAAATATTCAACAAATGGTCTTGTTATCAATAAGAGTCAAATGTCAGCGGCTCAACAAGAACAGTAAAGAAATGTGTGCAGTCTAAAGTGTACTGTAGATAGATTTTAAGAGCATTACTGGAAAGACACACTTTGTGTCCATTCATAGCATGTTCATTTATGAATTGAACAGATATCATGGTGAGATGGTAACAAAATGTGAAGGTTTTGAAAATTCCTAAAGATTCATAGAAATGGAGGAAAAATGCAACAAAAGCATTCATTCTGGAGCTGCTTCTGAAAGCTTGTAGACTGCGATGTTTGTGTGTTGGTTGCGTGAGTGCTTTCACAGCATCTCTACTGTAGAACAGAATGTGAACCTGACCTTCCTGTTAGTATGTGTAAATGTCTGGAGTTTTAAGCCATGTGATTAAAAAAAACGGATAAAAGAAGATATTAACGCATGCTACTTTCTTTGAGTGCCCCCCCCCACCCCCCTTCTGAGCTATTACCTCCCTTTCACATGGGTCTTCTAAAGTCACATCCATTCTATCACTATCTCTTACTAGTACAGATGGTCTTCTAAATGCATTTTAGTATACATTTTTCGTATTTAATTTTTACATTAACCCCTAACCTAAAGCATACATTAATTTGTTGCTGTTAATGAACTGTTATCTTCTACAGATTTTTATTCCTTAGACTGTGATAGTTTTATTTTTTTTAAATTAAGTAAAATTTAAAGTATCTGATGTACATCAGTAATGATTTGAATTAATTCTTAATGATGATGAATGAATTGGGCACAGTAATTAAAGTTTTAAAGGAAGAGATTAATAGTTATTTTTTGGAAAATATGTTTAAAATCAGTAAAGTAGCCTATTAAAAGGATAATTCACACACACACACACACACACACACACACACACACACACACACACACACACACACACACACACACACACACACACAAAATAAAATAATATATACAGTTTACAGCAGCAGCTAGTAATTGCACAGGTTGAGGCCACAAACTTGCAGAATCAAGTTATTTTAGAGCTTCATTTAAGCACAAATCAAATACTGAGTTCCTTAAAATTCCATATTTTATTGCATAATTTTTTTGCTGACACTCAGCTTTTGATGATTGATGTTAGAGCCAGACTCAGAGAACAGCGTGAATCCTCAAAGGAACTGTGTTAAATGAAGAACTAGAAAAGTTGCTTTGAAGCCTCATTATTTTGGGAGGGAAACAGATAAGATACAAAATTAATTCACTGTAACTTCAAAATACTCAAGTTTTCCTTCTTCATGTACTGAATAGGCAGAATTTTTCATACCATTCATGAATATAAAATCTGTAATCCATAGCAAAAGACATGAAGCATATTAAACTATAATTGTAGATATAACTGGGATGCTAAAAGTCTAGAATACTAGAATGTACACAATACAAAAAAGTGGACGACACAAAATAAAGTCTGATTTCATCTGACATCATCTTCCTCCCTTTTAATCCTAATTCTCTGTCAGTTTTCTCTACAGTAGCTCTGTCAATAAAAATGGACAAATAAAATGATTTAAGCAACAACAGAAGATAGACGTTTGTCTTGCATATCAAGACATTATTATGCTATTATTGTTCTTACAGATCTCAGGTTTTTAATTTTACAAGAGAAAACTGGTTATTTTAAACAATGTTCATGTAGGATTATGAATAAAAACTTTTTTGAGCCTCACAGGTGAATCCAATATCAGCTTCAGCAAATGTCTGTGGTTTATTGCCATCTGCTGGTGTAGTCTTGTATCCAGTGTTACATTCAGTGCAGAAAGTTCTATCCGGAAAGTTTAAAAAACATTTAGCATTTACAACAGATGTAAAGCTATAGCTTATGCACCTAATCAAAACAACTTTTCAGAATATTTACATTTAAAAGCAAATCATCTTTATGTAAAATCCACACTAAACTACACAGCAAATTAAGACCTGTTTATTTAAAATCCCAACAATCTATGGTAATCTGTTTACTTTCTCACCCAAGCAAACTTGGCATGTCATTTGCAAAGCAGAGCAGCTTTTTCATAATGACATGCATGTTAAAAATCTTATCAGGGTGAAGAAAAAGAGCAAATAAAGCATTTGTTGCACAGCAATATCAAACCTGCAAGTTTCTTTAAATTAATAAATGTTCATTATGATTGAGACTTTTAGAGTTGACAACTTATTAAATAAACATTTGGCATTGTAAAACAAGTGACATGTAATGCAACACACAATCTTTCCATTCATTCACAAATAATAAAAAACAAAAACAAATTTAGCCACAGAAAAAAAAGAAAACATTAGAGCCATGATGACCTTTGAACGTAAAACAGCTCACTTCCTCATTTACAAGCAGCGCATGTAAACAATGATTACTGCTCAATAAACCTTGTCCAGATCTATTATATCATATAATATAATATCACGGAATTGGATTGGTATGAACTCTGATCTCGTATACAGAAGTGAAGTTTATGACATCACTAATGGCAAAGCTCTAAGTATGAAGTGTTTAATGTAATTCACCAACCAAAGAAAAAACAAATAAGTTTAAGGGATCAAAAAGGAATGTATAGTTAGATTACTGTTATTTTGCTTTTATGTAAACCTTATTTAAACCAAACTTGGAGAGTCTAATACACTGTAAGACCTGATGTTAACAAACTATAACAATATAAACCAAAAACTCCCAATTCAACAGATAACAGCAAGGTTTGATATGGTTCCTTAAATATATGTCAACATAAACAAGTGAGTGTGAAGAGCAAAGCTGTACTGGACATTACAACGTCATTTGGCTTAGGGCCACCTTGTGCTTTAAGTGGCAGATGGGATCAGCTCTTACAGGCCTGTCCTTTGGGAACAGTTAGAGGAACCAGTGGCTAAGAAATTTATTATTTATTAGACTGGCACAGGCACATAAATTGGTCCAATATAGAGGAAACTGAGGCACAGGAGGTTTGACACACTGTTGAATACACAAAACTCAACAAACATAAAATAATCTCATGTTTGCCAAGTCACACTCAATCAAACATATCTACCTTCACACACAATCAAATCAACATATGGAGAAAAATAAAAGGTACATTACCGTTTAAAAGTTTGGAATCAGTAAGAAGTCGTCTCTTATGTTCACCAACATTGCATTTATTTGATCAAAAACACAGTAAAACCGAAATATTATTACAATGTAAAATAACTGTTTTCTGTTTTAATATATTTTAGAGGGTAATATTTACCCACTATATGATGGCAAAGCTGAATTTTCAGCAGCGATTACTCCAGTCTTCAGTGTCACATGATCCTTCAGAAATCATTCTAATATGCTGATTTGGTGCTCGAGAAACATTCTTCTTATTATCAATGCTGATAATGGTTGTGCTGCTTACTAGTTGTGTAGAAAATATGTCACTTTTTTTCAGGATATAAATTATAAAATATATATAAAGAACAATAACAGGATAAAAAATATAATATATTAATATATAAAAGAACAGCATGTATAAATGTCTTTACTGTCACTTTTAATCAATTTAATGCTGAATTAAAGTATCCTTGCTGAATAAAAGTATTAATTCATTTTTTCTTTCTTTTTAAAATCTTACTCACCCCAGACTTTTTAAAACTATTTTCATTTAGAGTCATATGCCTCATTTATAAAACAACTTCCTCCAAAGACAATGTCAGCAAATCCGAAAGTGCAAAATGATGCAAAGCAAAGAGTGGTTGTAATAAAAAAAAATCACTTTTTTTTTTTTTTTTACTATTCACAGAGCTAACACTGTACATGTGATTTCTCAGGACCTATTTCATTGATAGACAGAGCATCTGTAAGTGTGCAACAAAATTCAAAACATGAGCCTTTAACATTATAAGGCAATTTTAAACAACATGTTAAACAGCAAAAGCCCATGAGTAAATATTGAAAGTGCAAAAAGTTTTGCTAGTGCAATTAGCCCTTCAATCATATCAGTATTATTTGTGCTTAACAGTAAAGGCCATTTTGATGATGTATCAAACACTACAGATTCCTTCAAACATGCCAATAAATATGCAGATTTTACGCAGTCTTTCTGGAAGGTTAAACAACAAAATCCCTTCATAATTGTGGTAACTATTGAAAATGTTCAGATAGCTCTGCAAAACAATCATCCACATAATTACATGAACTTTTGGAAGCTGCACACAATTTTGATGTACAGTAGGTACGTAAATGACTGTGGTGTATGGTTTAGGATTTGATGCATCTTTCTGGGTAGCTCCACCCACATTACAATCTCATTGGTCTAAAATTTAGCCTCACATAGTATATTAAACATCAATCATATTCTGATTAGCTATGATTTTTGTTGTTTCAGGCAGTGCTTCAATTCACAAGCGTTGTACTGATTGCTTCTCCTCGGTCTGGCAGCAGTGATCCCTCGATTCACCTAATATACTTCCCTGAGACAGGAAGAGATAGTCTGACTACATGCCAGTTTTTTTGATAAAGTCTGTGGTCCTCTGATTAGTGCAGATTTCTAGTCAGTCCTCTCCGGCAGTTTATGTTGCCAAACGCTGATGATTTCAACAAAAGAGGTAGTCACAATATCACACAGTGACGCTTGTGAGAAGAACTCATGGCTCTGTCTCCACGCCACTTTGTCTTTTTCTTCTTTTTCAGACTCCACTCTGGAACTTGCTGTCTAGAAATGCAAAGATTATTCTTGTGTCAATATAAAAATAACCGACTGAAACGTGTCAGTATAAAAATAACGGTTTCAAACATTAAAGTGAACTCAAAAATGTCTGGGTAGGCAGAGGTAGATGATACCATTTTTATATTTCACTGCATCTCAACCTAGTACATCATTATGAAAAGACAAACCCATGTTTGAGATCATGAGTTTTATTTACCTGATAACTCGGACTAGTTCATGAAAGGCTCTGTCCACATTCATTGGAGGATCCTTGGCACTTGTTTCAATGTAAGTAATCTGAAGAAATGGTTAAGAAATAGAAATTACTGCAAGGAAGTCACTCATACAATTTCCTTCCTTAAAGGGTAAGTTCACCCCAAAATAAAAATTACGCCATTAATTACTCACCCTCATGTCGTTCCAAACCTGTAAGACCTTTGTTCATCTTTGGAACACAAATTAAGATATTTTTGATGAAACCAGAAAGCTATCTGACCCTCCATAGACAGCAATGCAACTGAAATGTTCCCAGGTCCAGAAACGAAGTAAATACATCGGTAAAACAGTCCAGGTGACATCATTGGCTCAACTTCAGTTTTGCGATGCTACGAGAATATTTATTTATTTATTTTTGCGCAAAGAAAACAAAAATAACATAATTTACTAATTTGCCATTCTTCTCCCTCGAGTTATGTCTTCCACCATTTTAGAGAGTATTACAATGCATACGCAAGCTTTCCCCTAAGCGTAAACAATGCTTATTACGCAAATTACGTTCATGCGCGCGCTTTCCCCCTCCCGAACATAAACAACACTGATTACATCCAATACGTTCATGGGTACTCTCCAAAATGGCGGAAGACATAACTCGGGGGAGCAGAATGGTTGATTAAATTATGTTATTTTTGTTTTCTTTGCACAAAAAAAAAAAAAAAGTATTCATCAGTATGCATCACAAAACTGAAGTTGAGCCACTGATGTCACATGGACTGTTTTACCAATGTATTTACTACGTTTCTGGACCTGGGAACATTTCAGTTGCGTTGCTGTCTATGGAGGGTCAGATAGCTCTCCGGTTTCATCAAAATTATCTTAATTTGTGTTCTGAAGATGAACAAAGGTCTTACGGGTTTGGAATGACATGAGGGTGAGTAATTAATGACATCATTTTCATTTTGGGGTGAACTTACCCTTTAACCAATTTAAAATGTGAGTTTTAAGTCTTACATAGTAAAGTAAGATTTTAAGTACTGTAAATGTTCATATCTTTTGATAAATGTAATGACTTATTACGTATACAAGATCAGATTAATTACAAAAATATACACTACAGTTACAAATTTTGGAGTCAATTAATATATATATATATATATATATATATATATATATATATATATATATATATATATATATATATTATTTTTTTTTAGCAAGGACGCATTTAATTGATCAAATGGCTGCTGAAAATGATTTTAAATTGTAATAATATTTTATAGTAGTTCAGTTTTTCTGGTCCAAAATAACAAACAAAAAGCACCATAAAATTAGTGGTAGTAGTAGTAGAGGCTGAAATTCGCCCCCTCTTACACAGACGAAAGACATACTGGTTTGGAATGGCATGAGGGTGAGTATATCATGACAGAATTAAAAAATTTTTGGGTGCACTAACCCTTTAACCACCGTCAGTCAACACAAACACACAAACACTCTAAATTGTGGGCTCACTGACAGTTAAATCCCACTGTTGTCAGTCCTGCATAAAGTACTGCTCTGATCTGGGTCAGACTCACATTGTGTTTGGCGGCCATCTCACAGCCCTGTTCATTTGTCACTTTCCTCAGATGCACTAGGTCCACTTTGTTAGCCACCAAAACCATGGGGAAAGATTCCCTGTTGTGGAGACACAAAAGAAGCATAACATTATTATTATTATTATTATTTATTTTTAAAAAAGGAGTAAGAAATATTTTGAGGTGTCAAAAATGTATTGTGGACTTCATTTTTGTATGAAGGACACATGATTTCTAACCTATCTTTCACTCGTAGGATGAGCTGGTGAAACCGATCGACGTGTTCAAAACTGGCCTTGTCCGTCACAGAGAACACAATGAGGAAACCATCACCAGTCCTCATGTACTGCTCTCGCATGGCGCTGAATTCCTCTTGACCTGCTGTGTCTAAAACTGCAAAGAGCAAAGGTAACGCCCAGGTTATATACTGTGGTCATATTATACAAAGAAAAAAAAGATATTAAAATATTACCTGAAAAATATTTGATCTCTTTCTATACACAAATAATATGTCAATATTTTCTACCCTCCATCAGAGTATTTTTTACATAAACCAACTAGTCTTTAGAAAGCAGAATGAAACATTGTCATGTATATTTTAGATTATTTATTATTTTCCTTTTTTCTCAGACCTAAGCCAGCTTAGACTGACTTCACCCAGTTATAAACCATTTAAAACTGCTACCAACTGAAGTAGGCATTCGCTGAATTTTTCATTAGCCATGATTTTTCTTGAGTTCTAATGAGGCTTGATATAGGCCTACTGATAAGGCTGCAAATACACATAACAGCATGGGAGCACTAGAAGCATGAATATTACATATAATACAGAAAAATACTACACATAATGAGATATTGGCACATACCATCCAAAATAGCCCACTGGCCATCGATCTCTGTGTGTTTCAAGTAGGAGTCTTCAATAGTAGGATCATAATCTGGCACAAAAATCTTTTGGAAAAACTGGATGGTAAGAGCACTCTTTCCCACGCCTCCATCTCCCACAACCACCAATTTGTATGTTGGAAGGTTGTCGCTAGGGACCGCACTGGTTGCCATGATAACAGCTACACCTGAGGAGTGAGAGGAGAATGTTATCCCTGATCATTATTTAGGCTTGAGCATTAAGTAGAGGACAGTTATGAGGGCTTCTCATGTTATTTATGAAAAAAAGAAGCTAAAAGTACAGATAAAGTTCAAGAAGTTTAAGAGGAAGTGACGTGATGTGTGGCCAAGTATGGTGTTCCATACTCAGAATTTATGCCTTGCATTTAACCAGTCCAAGTGCGTGCACACACACACACACACATACACACACACACACACACACACTCTAACCCGGAGCATAAATAAATAAAGTAAAAACCCATTTTCTTACCTAAAAAGACAACTCTAGCAGAGTGAAGGGTTTGAAGAACTCTAAGGGTTTGAAGAGTTTAATAAAGAAGTGTTTGCCCAGTCCGTGAGCAGGGCAATGTGTGCTTTACAGGAGGAAAAGTCTGTCAGTGGGTGACGGCCATCCCTTCCTGTGGCCCACAATGTGAGGAAGGAGTAGGCTAAACTTCCTTCCTAAGTTAACCGGGCCTGGATATTTCAATGTTCTTGCTTTCATAAGGGAACTATGAGACACCTCTCGAACAAACATGAGAAAGACCTCAAACTGTCCTCTTAAGATCTCCAGTCATGTACTGTAGCTGCAGGCAATATACGGAGTTCATCCAAAAATGAAAATGGTCATTTATTCCCTCATGTTGTTCTTTATGACTTTTTTTCTTTCAGTGTTTTGACAAAATTTTTATCTTATTCACGTAATAACTTATCACCGTGAATTATAACTTTACTATTATAACAGAATAAATAAAACTGAGAAATAATCACAGGGTTATAACCACAAGTAAAGTTTTGACCAAGTTTTGATCTTTTCACATTCAGATAAATCTATAAAAAGTCAGAATTAAGACATAAAAACAAGACACTGGAATAAACATTTTTGTCATTATTATTTTTTTTGTCATAATTATGACTTATGTCAATTTTGACTTTTTTATGTCATTGTGACTTACTATCTAATAATTATAACTTTTTGTTTTTCAATTATGATTTACTAAAGCATGATTTCACATATGCCTTTAATATTTATAAACAATTTTAGATGCTATAATTGCCCTTTAAGCTTTACACAGAACAGTATTGTTTATAATACTGTTTAAAGTCTTATTAAAAAATGGTTTGGAGCCAGACCATTAAACTTCTCTAATGTTATTACAAATTGTATCATTTATTTTCTAAATGTATCATTATATCCTTTCCACTCAGCTGTAAAGCTGTATTTAGTTTTCTCTTTATAAACGCTCTATTACTCAGAAGATTCCTGCGCCCTTCTCGCCATCGGCGATGACGTCACTTTTAACGCGGCGTAATGACGTATTCCGTTAGATCAGTCAGACAGTCAATTCAGTTACGTTATCTCGTTTAATAAACACTTGTGATGATTACAAACAATGGCAAACTGAATCCGAAGGGTATAAACTGACATCCATTAAAGGTTTATATCTGAAATTACACGTATGATTGTGATTCTGAGTACTGATAAATGACAATGAACATCAAAAGCCATCATCAAACTGGCAGGAAACTTACCATTGATGTGTTTGTTGATTTACCAAGTGTGCAAAAATCCCGAGTCCTCTTCGACATCCCTGTATATTTGAGTTTAGAAAAATCAACAGGCTCTTAGTAAACACAGTGTCTTCCCTTCAGTTTAAATGAAACATTAAGACATTTTCCTCCGCCCTTATGAAATTACAGTGTAACAGTCTTCACAGCGCAACTGCTGCTGCTATAAATAGAATGGTTTCGACGGGGCGGATGCGTTTCTGTGGCCAACTTTTACAGTACTTTCATTGTTTTTAACTTGCAGCATTACACATCTGATACAAACAAGCGTGAATATATTCCCAGAACTTTTACTAAAACTCCGTCTTCTTCGAAACCCTGACATCGTCACATAAACTGAAGAATCTTCCCCACAAGCGCAAGTGGACTGTTCCTCTGTATGAAGCCTCCTCATCACTTTTAAAGCGGCAGCTAAGTTTATTACTGTACGATTTAGATGATGATGAATGAGATGAAAAAAAAAAAAAAAAACATTTGAAAGGACAATAAAAATAAGGGGTTTTTTTGTCTATTTTTCTTAAGAGGGCGACATTTGACAGATGTAATTGTTACTTTTTAATATCATTAAAAAGAAAGGCGTAGGTTTGACATTTATCACATTTCAAAAGTTAAACAACTGAAAAAAAAAAAAAAAATATATATATATATATATATATATATATATATATATATATATATATATATATATATATATATATATATATATATATATATATATATTTTTAATAAAACGTGTTATGGGTGCTAATGACAACTGTGAAATGAATCTGTATTCGTGTAACTAGTGCCTGTTTTAAAAGTGTGCTTTGTAGAAACAGATCAAGCTTACTGCATTGGGAAAGAAAGGCTCTCTCTGTTTCTACGAGTCAAAAATTGTTTTCCTCCAGGAGGCGCTCGGTGGATCAAAAAAATTAATAAATTCATAATTGACATACAAATAGCCAATAAATGACGCCGATAGCCACTCATTTATAAATACATAATGAAGAGTTGATTTTTTTTTCCAGACATGTACTCCATTTTAATGGTAATAATAATTATGCACTCTAATTTCGATTCTATCCTTGTTCTATTTCTATGCAGTCCGCAAATCGTGTTCGTGTTGTCGTAAAACTGTCGTAAAGTGTTCTTGCGGTGTTTTCATATCAGTCAGCGTGCTGTCCTTGTGAGAATGAGCTCAAAGTAGCAGGTAAGAGAATACTTACGGTTTTGTGTTTTTTTGGGGTATATTTTCACCAAAGACTGTGAAGAAATGTGTTTAGGACCTAATTCGAAAATGTACAATATAATTCTTTAAAGAAAAATGCATTTATACACTACTTTAACATAAAGTGATTAAAATGTACAGAGTATTTTTTAAAGCAAAGTGCATTTATACACTACTTTATAGTAGTTTATATAGTAGTTGAAATATCTAAATGTGCATGGTAGGTTAATAATGAGATTGGATAACATTTGATATAAAGATGATATCATTTATGATTAATAAAATATAATTTTGTCATTTGTGTTGACAGTTTGGTCAGGTGGTCAAAAGCAAGAGAGAAGAGATGGCTTCACCTTTTCTGAGACTCTCTGTGTTTATTCAGAAGTATCGGACACCACTGCTCCTTGTCGGCTGTGGAGGGGTATTTTCTGCCAACATTTTCTGTCACGTTTTCCCAGATTACACATACAGAAAAGTGTACCAGGCCTGGCACAAAGGAGAACCCGCCAGTCTGTCGGAGAAGCTTGAGAACGTCTTTCAAGAAGTGCTGAAAGATTCTGCTGTCAGCTTCCCTGAAAACTTCAGTGCCTTTGCTGCCTTCGGCTTTCACCCGGTAGGAGCAGGTGTTCCATGGCTTCCCTCTGGAGTGCAGATAGGCATCCCAGCCAACTTCAACAGCACCACCGATGATCCGTCGGACATCACCAACCGCACTATTCTCCTTAATGGCAAAGAGCTGGAGTGGGACAGCGATTCAGGTGTTGCTCTCAAAAACTCCCTAGTGTTCTCTCCGGAGGCACAGAAGTTTGCTATAGCCCGAGAAGTGGCTCGACTGGGGGTTGGGGGTCCTGTGTTGCATGCTGCAGTGGCTCCAGCATGTCTGGCATGGGCTTGTATATATAGCGTAGCCCTCAAGCAGATCTTTGGGCTCCAGGCTGGGTCCATCATCTTCAGGGCTGGTGTTAATGTGGTTGCCGTTGGTTTAGGAGTCGTGTCTTATATCCTGGCTTCTGATGCTCTGAGCCAGTGGTTGGACTATAGCTCAGACCACCGTGCAGCATGTCTGTCAAGAGATTATGCAAAGGGTGGCTTTGAGTTCTATGACAAAATCTTGATACGGAACAAGACCCTGCGCTCTCTAATGGGCTCAAAAGGGGAAGAGATGTACGCCCCAAGTGGAAACTTGTTTCCTGGACATCTGCTGCAACTCAGACATGCCCCTTACACATCTAGACGGGATAGGATTTTAAATCTTTTAAAAAATGAGAAAGTATGAATATATTTAAAAGCATGTACGTGCTTATTTTAGCTCTATTTGGATTCTACCATGTGAAAATCGTGAGACTGTATATGTACAGTGCTTTTGACACAACACACCACTATATAACTTGTTTTCCCTTTCTTACAAATAAACTATTTAACTTAAGTCCATCATGTTCTAGACTACATCTGTCAAAGTATCATGCTGCTGATTGGTTTACATTATAATCATGAAGAGACATATTATGTATGCCATATACAAATTTACGTATGCCATCAGAATGACATGAAAAACAAAATGGCATTAAAAATGTGTAAACATTTTGAGTTTTTAAAGTATGTTTGCTGAAGATACATGCCTACATGACAACAGCCATGGGGTAATGACTGTCAGCCAAAGGATGGATGCCAAAAAGATGTCTGAGAGGCAATCTTGCTCAAGCACACATTGGGTGTGGATGTTTCTCGGTCTTTACATACTAGATCACTCATTCTGTTATTGACATTTTCAGTAGGTTTGGCTTTCTGTTTTCTCTCATGGTTCTCTGTTTTTTTCCCCCTCAAACTAATAGCTCATTTCCAAATAAAATCATGCAGTTTAGTCTTTTGTCATATTGTAAGATTAATGTTCTGTTCACTGTGAAGTTTTAGGTACAGTTCATAATTCAAGAATTCCTAACATATTTATTATTTCTTTAAACACAGTACTGAGCCTAAACGTAACACAGCATGTTAAAATAGTCAACTAACTAAATAAATGAGATTCAATATATATACAAACTTTTAAGATCTCCAAGTTCTCAGTGAAACTCCCGTCATTCTGAGCATCAGCACAATTATGCCACAAGATGTCACCATTGTCCATATAAACTATCTGGATCAAAAAGCCTTTGAGCAGCATCGCTGTCTTCATTGCTTTAATAGTTGGTGGGTTGTAAGAAAAAAGTAATCCGTTGTGGCCCACACATATATCAAACCATGATGTTTCTAATAGCAGTACTGAAAATAATACTTGTCTGTCAGTAAATGTCCCGCCTCTCCAGGCTGTGGCTCCACCCCCGGCCGCTGGTGGCGCTGCGGAGAGATGTCGCGCCATGTTACAATGTAACACTCAGCACTGCTGCTGCTTCTGCGGCTCCTACAATGTAACAGCACCGAGAACAGAGACACAGTTTAAGAAGTGACCGATCCCGATGAGCCGACCTCCAGAGTGGGAAATGCGTTTTTACTCTCCTGCGAGATCCCCTCCACCGCCCTAGAAGTCCCGTTGACTGGATTGTAAAGTGTCTTCGCTCTCTGAGCTTGTGTGGATTATCGGAACCGAGGCCCCGCTGAGTTGAATGTGTGTGCTGGGCTGGAGTGGGTCAGTATGAGGCTGCCGCTGTTGCTCTGAGCGGGCTCTCCGCTCCCTGCCTTGGGTCTCTTACGAAATAACATTTACTTATAAAACTGGACACCCCTGGAGCAGTTTATGACGGTAAGAAGGGGGTTTCTGTACTAAAATGCTGCCTGCTTTCCTGTGTACACTATCAAACAATTTCAAGTTGTTTTCTGTATTATACTGTTATGTTTTATTGAAGAGGATAGCTGCATACAAGGAATACTTCTTTCGCATTTTATTCGTAAATGTTGTATCAGAAGATTCAGCTGTTCAAGCAGTTTTTTTTCTGTAGCTGAAGACGTAACAGGCAGATTGGATTTTGTTGGAGTCTGTGGTGAATTTAACCAACACAAAAGTGCTTTGATTAGTGATGAACATGATTATATATTCCTTTTGTGAGGATTATCTTTATTTAACCTTACCTTATTAAGAGCCACTGATGATCCCGGTCATTGGTGAAAACATTTGGTGATTTGTGAGTTAGCGACGTGTTTATGTGGTCACTCTCTTTTTTTATTTTATTTGTTTTGTTTATTTTTATCAGAGTTATTTTGTGTGTTGTTTTGGCAGTCTACATGTCAGTGACGTCATCGCTTTTTGACAGGGTTTATCACGGTGAGACTAGACATGTGACTCAATCAATGCGACGTCATATAGACAGGTGAAAACCAGTTATTCAGAATTCTTCATTCTGGCACGGGTGCATGGGTGGATGGATGTAGGTGTGTATGTTTGTGTTTATAAATCTCTTACATAGAAACATTTTACACACACACACACACACACACACACACACACACACACACACACACACACACAACAGAGTTTGGGGTCTCTAATATTTTCAATTTTTAGTCTTATGCTCACCAGTGCTGCGTTTATTTGATCAAAAATACAGTAAACGTTGCGAAATATTATTACTATTTGACATGGCTGTTTTTATATAATATATATGAATATAAAATAGTAGGCTATACTATATAATATAATACTTTAATACTTATAATACTGTAACGTAATTTATTCTTCTGATAACAGCTAATTTTCAGCAACAGTTTTCAGTGTCACCTGATCTTTCAGAAATCATTCTATAAGGCGGATTTGGTGCACAAGTTTGGTGCACGTTTATTATCATATAATTATTATCAATTTTGAAAACAGCTGTGCTGCTTTTTTTTTTGTTGTAAAAAACTTTTTTTTTTCCAGGATTCTTTGAAAGTTCAAAAGAGCAGTATTTATTTGAATTATAAATATTTTTTAACACTGTAAATATTGACTGTCACTTTTGATGAATGTAATGCATCCTTGCTGAATAAAAGAAAAAAAAAATCAATCATACTGAACCCATGTGAAAAGGACATATGTGTTAAAGGTCTGCTAGATGAACTATTATTAAATCTATTATTTTTCAGAGGTCTCCACTGTTGTTAGATTTTCAGCAATTCACGTTCTTGGAGATCTGAGTTAGCAGTCCCTGTGGGCTGAGTGGATTATGCAGGAGAACTTTGGATGATTTCAGGTTGTCAGCTGTTAGGGGCGCGAGGGCTGCAGCAAGTGTTCTGGCCGGTGTTTCTTTGCACCTGAGCCAAGGCCATGTAGAGCTGAATTGGGGGGCTTTGAAGAGGGGGTAACAGGAGGCAGGTGTTCAGACAGTTGGAAGTGGCAGCACCTGCCCATCTCAGTATGGGAAACCACATTGCCTGACCGAGCACAATGCAGTGTGAGTTCTGACCTCCCGAGTACAACCCATGGCCAAGTTAAGCACCTAATTATGAGGATTTTTCATGGGATCTTAGCTCCATGTACTCTGTCAGTCTGATATATGTTTTCATTTTAAGCTGAAGGGCCCTTTCCACAGTTTTCCTATTGTAATAATTGCTGGCTTCCACTTGGGAGTAGCCTGTGTGGTATTAATGCATTTAAAGTAATAGGTCATATTATTTAAATGTATTTTCAAACAGGAATGTTCATCAATGAACTATTTTGCTTGAAATGGCAAAATTGTTCAGTTCACTGGTAGTTGCTCAACTCATCCATTCTTATTGATAACAAATGACTACTAAATGGTTGTGCCTTAACAATTTGGTATTTTGAACTGTTTGATTTTATTGTTAAAAAAAGAAATGTAAAACTTCCATCCAGTGAGTGTAGATGGACACTACCATTCAAAAGTTGATTGGTAAATTTTTTATAATGCTTTTAATAGAAGCCTCTTATGCTCACCAAGTCTGTTTATTTGATTAAAAATACAGTAAAACAGTAATATTGTTAAGTATTATAACAATAAATGTATAAGTTTCTTTAACTATATATATATCTGTGTATACTAGTGGCCAAAGTGACTGAAGCTATGGAATTTAATATGACCGCTTTTGTTACTGCAATTCAGAAACAGGAACACATTACATTCAGGAACACTCTACATTCAGGTATTATGATTAGTTCATCTAGGAACTGCACCTTCTAATACCAGGTCAAATATCTTCAAGCATATTTAGTAATCTCAGATCTGAGTCATTAAGAGATGAGCGTGCTGGAAATATGGGCACATTTTGACAGGTTTTCTCTGCTTGTTCTTTCCAATAAAAACTTCCTGTCTGAGAAGGTAAGAGATGGATGACTGGCCTCAGTGTCATGAATGGAGGATGTTCTGTCAGCACTGTTGCGGTGACTGCTCATGCGGCA
This sequence comes from Cyprinus carpio, assembly GCF_018340385.1. Lineage (NCBI taxonomy): Eukaryota > Metazoa > Chordata > Actinopteri > Cypriniformes > Cyprinidae > Cyprinus > Cyprinus carpio. Next base: position 16,692,198 of record NC_056580.1, on the reverse strand, counting down.
CTGCAAAATGGATCGCCGGCCACACATCACGCGTTTCAGCAGTTATGATAGAAAGCAAATCACAGCTGTGTGTACTGTTCGGTCCATCTGTCGCAGATTTATAGGTGTTTTACAAGCATACCAGTGCATTTTATTATCAGCGTAGAGGGAGGATTCATTAAATAACTTCTGTTTTTCTTACAATTTCCATTTCAGTTTTCCTGACAAAATAACATTTTCTTTCAGGTCCACATCTGAGATTTTGTTAATTATAAACCTCAGTGACACCTTCTTCTGTTGTCACCAAACACGAGTTCTGCAGTAAGGAAATGAGACCGTCACATTTTTGTGGCAAGTGCTCCGAAATAAAAGGGAACAGCTCTCATAATCTTCCTTTTTACGCAGAGGAAATCAATATTTTTATTCAGCAAGCATGCATTAAATGAAACAAAATGACACTAAAGGTATTTGTAATGTTACAAAAAATTATATTTCAAATAAATGTTCTATTAAGCTTATCAAAGAATTAAAAAAACATATATCACTGTTTTCACAAAAATATATTATCCAGTACAACTGTTTTCAACATTGATAATATTAAAACATGTTTCCTGAGCACCACATCAGCATATTAGAATGATTTCTGAACGACCATGTGACACTGAAGACTAGGCTAATGATGCTGAAAATTCAGCGTCACCATTACAGGAATAAATGCCATTTAATGACTGTTTTACTGTATTTTTGATCAAATAAATGCAGCCTTGGTGAACATGAAACTTTTGTTCAAAAACCTTAAAAAGTCTTACCAACCTCAAACTTGTGAAAGGTAGTGTAACCCTCTGCAAAGACCTGCCCCCATTGATTACTGTTGATAACAAGCCATGTCTCTCTCGCGCTACATATCATGTTCAACGCAGTAAAATATATATCACAGAGCAAAGAGGAAACTGACAACGTGTCAACAGACAAGACAGAGCAGGTTATTTTTGGTATGAAACAAAGTCTCAGCTTTAAAATTGTGCCATTTTGTAAGAAATTCAAACAGTAAATGTCATTTTGTGGCTTTTTAATGTGTCTGTAGCGCAAGCGGCACATGAACCTATCATCTCTTCCTCTTTACCAGTTATAGCAGGAAATAAACATGAATGAACATCAGAAGGTATCATGTTTCAACCGCGGAAAAATGTCAGTAATACACAACATTTTTTAAATGCAAGTCCATGGACGTTAATCTACTCTCTTGTCTGGATTGTTTGTCAGACAAAATGGCAGATTCAGCGTTATAATTGATTATGTTTAGAAGTATTAGTGTGGTTAGAATGTCCCTTCATACCCCAGAAGATTTGATTGAGAGGGGTTTGTGTTAAAACAAATATAGACAACCTCCTTTTTCCCCCTCCATTTCTAATGTAAGAGTTGTGACACATCTCAAATGACAGTGAGATGTTTCGAGCATTAATGAGTAAAGTTTTTGTGTTTTAACGGAAAGAGGAAGAACCGTTTGAAAAAATTCCACGGCACGGAGTGTGTCTGTATGTGTAGATCTGTATTAGCCCTTCAATTGTACAGCCTGTTCCCTGTGTTTGGACAACTTGTGCATGAAAGATTTTCACAAGACATTCACAGTATGCTTTTGATGTGTTTATTTTTGCACATAACTATGATTATATAATATTATACATTATATAATATTTTATATATTTTTTTTTTTGCACCATTTATCATTATTATCAGTATTCAGTGGCTGTCTTTTGGCTGTCTTCAATGGCTGACTTTTTCTCAAAATCATGCCATGATCATTACACATAGATAGATAGATAGATAGATAGATAGATAGATAGATAGATAGATAGATAGATAGATAGATAGATATATAGATAGATAGATAGATAGATAGATAGATAGATAGATAGATAGATAGATAGATAGATAGATAGATAGATAGATAGATAGATTGATTGATTATTGGGCCCGCTGTATTTTGAATGACTGAGGGGAAGGGCAATATGTTAAGTGTTGGTTTATTAACCTTTTCTCATATGGTATATTTGATGTAGTGTTTTACAAATCTGGAGTGAGTGGAAGCTAATTTTAACTGTAGAGCTGTGAATTTAAAAATTTGAAATTGCTTTTTGGGTTTTTACTCCTTGTTAGTTCATTTGAATGTAGGAAACTTGCTTCTAGATACACTGAGTCTCATAGCAATGTGACAACAGTCACATGTTGCTGTGCTTAGCAGAACTGCTTTTCTTTAGCTATTGAACTTGATTCTTTCTTTCTACTTAGGAAAACCCCTTTCTAGTTCAAGGCATACAATTCTTAAGAAACAACTCTGCAGTTCAGAGTAAACCTGTTTTGATGGGTTCATTTCACTGGTTCTTAACATTTCAAATTTTTCCAATGTTGCTGCATAGGGATACGCAAACAAACAGAGCCCACAGTGTTTACACATTGGCAAGGAAATCAACCTACTAATGGCTTTACTTGTAGCTGTCTTTGCATATTAAACTAGGATATGGAAAAAAATGTGCATTTTACTTTTAACTTCACTGGACAGGCACTGCATACTTGGCCAAATCAGCTGAGATTATTGAATGAAAGTAGGCTAACGAGTACCATAGCTTTTTGGAGAAATGAACATTTTATTACCATGCTATTCTTTTAAACCATGCAAATATGGTGGGAAATTCTAAAGTATTCCCAGTAGAGATGCATCAATAAATGATTTATTTAAGCCATTAGGTGTTTTTATATTATGGTCGATAACCAATAAATGAATGATGTCAAATTTAAATAATACACTAAAAACTAAAATCGGTACTTTTAAATAAGAAATAATATTCTATGATAGATGATGTGGTTATTTATCTATAATAGCTGAATTTTTCATTGTTGTCCTGAAATTTACAAAGCAGTTCTTATAGCATATAAACTAAAAGTCTTAATACTTAAAGTGCTTTCCCTTAAAATTCGCTACTGTCCAAGCTGTTTTTCGTTACCCCCATCCATATTCAAACTGTTTTTGAAGCAGAGCGGTTGGAAAAATTACTCTTTTCCTTTTTTACTTCCTCCAGTCATTGGATTTGTGGTTGCTGTGCCAAATGTAGCCAGAGGCTGCAAAAATGTCAAGCTCTTTCAGAGATTGACTGGATTGTGCTTGTAAGATATGGTTACACGCTCCTGTGGACCTAGTTTGAAAGTGTGTGTACTCACCTGAGTCAGGAGGTACGCCCACTTCCCCTCCCTGCATGCCAGAGAACACACTCGCAGCACATTGCACTGTTTATGTGGGCTGCCATTGGACGCTTGCTGTAGAGGAAAGGTCTGTGTTTGTTCTCCCAAAATGGGATTTAAACAAACTGCAAGCTAACACGCAAGGCAAATTTCCCAAATTCTTTTATACTTTATTAGTATATGTAGGCTATTCCAAGCTTGCAGTATTTGCCTTCTCTATCTTTTTGCACTTCTGTGTTGTATGTCTGCGGTATTGTGCTGCATTGTTGCAAATGTCTTTTGGAGAGTATTTATGTTTGCAATGTTCAGCAGTGTTACTGTAACCTTAAACCTCTCTAACTTTAGACTGAGGGAGTCCTTTTGCTAGCAGCAATTCTGAATGATGTCTGTGCATAATTGTGGTCATCCTCCTGCTGTTTCAGTTCTGGTCCGAGGTTGACTTGTTGACTGATCTAGATGTGCTGGTCCCATTTCAACACTTTCTCATATAAAAGTAACAATTTCTGGATCCACATTCTCAAGTCAATGTATAATTCAGCCACTTTACAAGGACCTTTAGATGTTTCAAGGGCCAATAGAGTCAGTTGTACTTTACAGTAAGGTCCCATTAGCTTACATTAGTTAGAGCGATGAGAAATGTTACAGTATTTATTAATATTTGTTAACATGAATAAAAATGCAACTGTTCATTGTTAGTTCATGTTAGCTTGGTCCATTAACACTTTACAATAAAGGTCCCATTAGTTAATGCATTAACTAACAATTATCACAGCATTTATTCTTTGTTAACGTTAGTTAGCAAACATTCAACTGTTCACAGTTGTAGGACTAATAAATAATATTAACAGATGCAGCTTTTGATTTAAGTAATGTATTAGTACATTTCAAAAGTAACATTTATTAATCTTAGTTAATGCTTTTGAACAGTGGTTCTCAACTCCAGTCCTCGTGTACCACTGCTCAGTATATTCTGTATGTATCTCTTATCACTTAAGAAATTTGTTCTATTTGACTTCAAGTGCCCTGCGAAGTGGACATCATCACAGGATATTCCGCCATGATTCCAGTTCGAAGGGAGCATACATGTTCCATTCAGAGGGCATTAAAGTGTCCGAGATGTGAATTTAGCGCATATCCATGGAAGAATGTTCCGAAGTGAAGTAAACTTCAATGGATTTTCCAATGATCAGGGAGTAGGGAGAAATGAAAACTGTGAAGGGAAAGTCAAGTCGGAACACAGTTCATGCATGGAGCTCTTTTCCAATGAGCTGGTTATCTGAATCAGGTGCGTTAAATAAGAGAGACATGCAAAGTACGCAGAGCGGTTGAGAACCAACCACTGCTTTAGAAGTGTATCATTGTCAGTTCATGTTAACTAACTTGTTAAAAAAGGAACCTTATGATGAAATGTTACCAATAATATTTACATATGCAACATTTAATTTTAATAATGTATTAGTTAATTGTGAAATTAACATTTGAAGGCTGAAATGATTAGTTGACATTATTGACAATGTTGACAATAAAAGAAAGGCTCAAGTTGACCGTGTAGTGCATGCAGCGTCTGTCTATAGGCGTCCCTCGTCTGGGGACATATAATGAATACAGAACATTTCACTTGAGCTAGCCGCCTTCTTAGCTGTAGTCTCCATTACTAAAGTGCTGGAGCCTCTTCTACCGTCTCCAGCCCAGGGGAGGCATTCTCTCTAATCAAGTGAGGTAGATTTGTTTACAGGATATTGATAGCTATGGTAGTCATCCTTTTATTCAAGTAGCTCTCTGTGTTCCTGATATATCTCAGCGGAGAGGCCGGATGCAGGAGAGGAAACATGCAGGGTCCATGTGTCCAGAAACTCACATCGTGATTAGAGCGGACAAGCCCTTAGCCTTTAAACCTGCTACTGTAAGCAGTGCAGAATTGACTGGAAGGTGCAGCTTTAATCAAAAATGTGTTTCTCTTTCAATGTCTAGTCTTGGCTTAGGGGAAACAAGAAGCTTGTTAGTGTACAGTGGTCTAGTGTTCCGACCTCTTGGAAGGTTATCAATCAACATTTGCATGCAATGCAACACTAAATTTAAGTTTGGGGTCAGTATGATTTTTTAAAAAATGTTTTTTAAAGAAGTCTCTTAAACTCATCAAGGCTGCATTTGTTTGATCAACAATACAGTAAAACTAAAATATTGTGAAATATTGTTGCAATTTAAATGAAAAGTATTTTAATATATTGTAAAATGTAAATTATTCCTGTGATGGCAAAGCTGAATTTTCAGTAGCCATTACTCCAGTTTTCAGTGTAACATGATTTGGGTCTTTAATAAACATTTCTTCCATCTTTATCAAATAAAATTATTAATTTCTTTATTTATATAAAATATGTAAAACTGACACTAATCTTTTGAACGATAGTACAATCATGTATAATACCTTATGCATGTAAAATGCCTTACTGTGCATTAGGATTGTAAAATTGAATGTGGGGATCTAAGGCTGATCTTGAAAAATTTCAGATCAAAAATGTGTGAACACTACTACATTCTTTTGTGACCTGGTTTGAAAGCAATGAAATACAACCAATCATAGTATAACAAATAATTTGCATGTAAGGTTTGAAGTATTAGTGAATTATTATCCTCCTGACTGTAGATTTTAGACTCTCAACAGTCTGTTTGCTTGTCAGAAACTTGCACTGGTGCAGCCAAATGAGGTTTACAGCATATGAAGCTTTTCACATTTATATGCTGTAATTTGCGAGTGAAATGCTTGTTCTGTGGAATTGTGAGTTATGTTGAATGTAATGGAAGCCTATTCAAGCACGCTCATGTGGTTAGGTGACGTCCCCCGAGGGAATGGACATAGAAAGGTTAGCTTGCGTAGGAGGCTCGAGCTACACTGAGGACACCTGTGCTTTGTAGATGCTTGCTGACCTTTGTGCTCAGTTTGTGTGCTTTGAATGCATTAAAGCTGATGTTTTTGGGATAGACCGTAGTAAACCATTAAAGGTGCTGTTTGCCTTTTTGTTTACATAATTTTGTGTCCCTCAGCTGCTGGTTCAGCATTATGACACAACAAGAACATTGAACTAGCGTCTTTCCTGCATTTGTAAGCTGTGTCTGTCTTTAGTAGTTTGCATTTTGTATTTTATACTCTCCTATTTCTTTATTATTGACTTCCAGCAGTGCACATTCAAACATCTTCATTCATATGCCAGCGAGCCCTGAGATTCTTAAATCATTAATAAACCTGTGAACAACAGAATCATATATTGCTTATGTCTGCAAAGGGCATTTTCTGTCTGTATTTGTCTTAAATGCAAAGGCAGCACGTAGGGGAGGCACCTTCTCATCAGTAAGGTGACTTCAGACGTTTTTCATTACAACTGCCTGCAAGACTCATGCAAGGTGCAGTCATACTTGATGGTCTGTTATGCTGAAACGTAAACCTCCTCAGACAGTCGACTGTTGTTAGTTCATAAGCATTAATTTTATGTGATCTTGCTTGAATGACATTGTGAATGTAAAATGCTTTTTAAAACAGGCAAAACTAGGCATCAAGTTTTTATTTTATTATTTACTATGCTTATATCTGCACATACATTAGTATAGTGTTTGTTATTGTTTTCCACAAAAAACCTTGCAGCTTGAATGCCCAGAAATCCCTCTGAGGAACTTTAAAGGTCAGAGATCTTTCACTCTGACCTTTGCATGACTGTAGATCTATGAATGATCATGAAAGGAGTTCAGAAGTCTCTGATGGTTGTGACTTGTGGACATATCAGGCTGCTGCAGTGAAAGCACTTCCACATGGCTGATCTTACACACAAACTGCTCTAATGCTTTGTTTACCAACAGATCTCGCAAGATAAGACATGAGAAATGTGGAAAACTTATGTATTATTATAAAGGCAAATTCAGGCCTTTTGAACTTTAAGATGAAACTGGATCAACGATTGAAACTGTCTTCCCTTTTACTCAAAAATGTGAGAGTGTATTGCTGTTTATAAGTAACTCTTCTCTCAGTCTATCCTTTTGTGCCCTGTTTGCTGTGAGATATATATTTAGGCGCAATGTAGGCTGTACATAAAAAAAAAAGTATTAGTTTGTCCTGTGTGCATGTAAGTTGGATTCTGAATCAGCCTTGAAACGCTGTGATCCAGTTCAACCAGTGCTACTGCTATCAAAATTGGCTGTGCTGCAATTAAATATTTATAATAATTATTATTCATATTTTAAATGAATTTCTAACCTGACCTGACCTATTATATTATGTTGGAATCATAATGTAGGAGGCTTAAGTAGATATCTTTGTGTTACAGACTCTGGTTGGACCGTAATGACCGCACGCTTCCGGTTGCCTGCAGGCAGATCCTACAATGTCCGGGCGACGGAGCTGGCACGCGACAGGCAGCACACCGAGGTGGTCTGCAACATTCTTCTTTTGGACAACACTGTCCAGCCTTTTAAAGTCAATGTAAGTACTCCTTTAAATGTATTGTGCATAATTCAATATTCTAATGATCAGATAAGGAACTAATGATGTGTTAAGCAGTATGTATATTGTAACTACATTTTCACATTTTCGCTGTGATTGTCAGGGTTTTGTTATGCAGTTTCTAAAGTGTTCTGTCCAGTGTTTTTGTAGCATGTAGGGCCCTATGAAATCCATTTTATTTTTTCCTAAATTCCGTTTTTTCCGTTTTTAATTTTTCTGGATTCCATTTTTTTCTTGACTCTTTTTTAAATAGATAAATAAAATGTTATTAATCAAAAAGCATGTCTAATTAATTAAAATCATGAAACTTTATATTTTCACATAAATCTATTAAAAGTTTAACAGAAATTACATGTTTAGGGCCCTATGAAATGTTTTATTTGTTCTCACCATATTTATTTATTTTTTATTTTTTGTTTTAGCATGTCTAATTATTTGAATGCATAAAACAACTTTTTTTTTTTTTTTTTTTTTTTAAAAAAATATACTTAATATATCTTTTAACTCAGAAATTCCGTGTTGTCTATTTAGAATTTTCTGGTTATCAAATAAAGGCATAAAACATTAATCTTTTAATTACTGAAAAATAAGCAAACATTTTTTTTTTTTTTGGAAAACAAAGGGGATTTACAATTAAAATTAAAACATGGAAGAAATGTTGTGTGATTATTCTTTAAAAAAATGTTTGTTTCATTTTAGTAGTAGTAGCAGTATTAGGCTATTTACATTTTACTGAAAAATAGTAATAGGCACAATGTCTTCAAATCAAACCAGACTTTTATTTTGACGGGTTGCTGTGAATACCTTTACAGTTCTGTGTCTGTGATATGATGCTAGTTTTACTCAAATCAAACGGTCAAATGCTCATGAAGTGACTCTCACAGCAGTTCTGGAGATGTTCATGTGTTTATGTCCTCATTTAGTGTTTTTTAAGGGATAGTTTACCCGAAAATTTTAATTACCCCATGATTTACTCACCCGCCAGCCATCCTAGGTGTATATGACTTTCTACTTTCAGACAAATCCAATCGGAGTTATATGAAAAAAATGTACTGGCTCTTCCAAGCTTTATAATGGTAGTGAATGGTGGTCAAGATTTTGAAGCAAAATAAAGTACACCCGTCCATCATAAAAAGGCTCCGGGGTGTGAATAAAGACCTTCTGAAGCGAAACCATGTGTTTGTGTAAGAAAAATATCCATATTTAAAACTTAAGAAACCATAACCTCTAGCTTCCGCTAACTGTTATACGCGCGTTCACGAGAAAGTAACATTCCAGCAGATGATGTAGGGTGAGTACATTTTGAGTGAGGGGGGTAATTTTCATTTTTGGGTGAACTATCCCTTTACTGGAGCATGTCTAAATGCTTACTAGTAGTGTTCTGGGTGGAGCCCATGCACGTCCAAATCTCGATGATATTTTGGTTAGTCAGTTGTGTATTTTCACTCATTTCATCATCCCTCGAACAAATGTGATTACTTGTAAAAGTTTTAGCTTATCCCTCTGATCAACAATCTATGAGGTATTGAGGTAATTTGAGATATGATTCATGTCTGTAATATGGTGCAAGACCAGTTACGCACTGATGTTTAGTACATGTGGGTTTTTGTTCAAATCCCTGTTCCTATGTATTAGCAAAAATAATAGTGATGCTTGCTTTAGCAAACACTACTCTCCATTCTCTCCTTAGCAAACACCAGTAATAATGTTAATGTCACTTATTATACTATCATTAAAATGTTTGGGGTCAGTATGTTAAAAAAAAGAAAAAAGAAATTAATACATTTATTCAGCAAGGGCTCATTAAATATATCAAAGGTGACAGTGAAGACTTTGATATTTCTACAAAACATTTTATTCAAATAAATGCTGTTTTTTAATTATTTGTCTGAACTTTCTATTCATTGAAGAATCCTGTTTAAGTCTTCCCCTTACGTTTTCTTTATGGAACCAAAATCATATGCATATTTGTTTGAAAATTGTCGCCATCATCTACTACATAGTGCTCATGTTCCAGCTAGAGGATAGTGGTGTAATACTGCTTATAGAAGGGATGCATGCTTGACATTCCGGCAGAATGAAAAGTGGCCCTGAGGGTTCCAGAGATTCATGTACTTACTTGCACCTGCAATATAAAGGTGCCATGACACACCCCACGCACGCGACAAGCAAAGGCACAAATCCCCATCTCTTTCATTTGCTGGTCTGATTGCAAAACCCATGTGTTCACTCATCTTTGTCCTCAGTGTTGTGCAAATTGCTGTGTAAAATGGTCCTTACAGAAAACTGTTATGTCCTGACTTGAAAAAAGGGCTTATGCCAACATTGAATTAAAGGTTGCTCAAGTTACAGAAGGTTGCTCAGGTTTTCCTCAGTAGTTATTGCCTTTCCCATCAGTTACATTGCCCAAGGATTTCCTGTGTATCAGGAAGTGTTTCCCATATTGAATTGGAGCAAGCAATAAACCTATAAACCTCACATGACTGACTTTAAACAGCTGCTGGTCTGTTAGATGAATCAAGGCGTTCTTACTTAGAAGTTGTCTGTCATGCTGCTCTCTGATTTGTAACTAACATTTCCAGGAAAGCCAGTCCTCATGTAATGGCCCCATTGATCAAATTTATGCACTTGCTCTCTGGTCTCATACATTTTTGTGCCAGACCTCTAGGTGACCTAGATAGTCTGGCAGCACAGCGGGCCCTTGATGAGTATAGGTCGCACATGGAACGGAAGCACAAGGTCTAATGGAAGGAGAGAGGGAGGATCAGAGGTAAATAATCAAGAGGGGGCGAGGTGTTAAATAAAGCAGGAAGGCTGTTATTTGTGTTACAGAAGTTGATGTTGCGGAGGGGCTGGCATAAATATGTCTCAAATGTGTGTTTGAAGAGGTGCATGTTACGTCTGGAATGCAGAGAAGAAGCCGGATGTTTGTAAATAGTAGAAGAGATTGCTGTGTAGTAGCATCTCCCTTAATGTGCGTGTCTACGTTCTAATAGATTCTGTCACTTTGATCTTGATTTCCTTACCAGTGGTGCTGTGGGAAGTAGCACTATATAAGGGGTTTGTTCAAATCCCTGACCTTAAGCATTAACCTTTGGCACATGACAGGCATAAATGACTCAAATCATGAGAAATTTTAAATGTGGCTCAATATTCAATATTATCTCTCTCTCTCTCTCTCTCTCTCTCTCTCTCTGTCTCTCTCTCTCTCTCGTTGGTATATTAATAAATATATGATAGTAAGTGCCAATTGGCGAATCTGACTGGACAAGCAGCTTTCCAACACTGTTGTTGATATTTTAGAAGTATGCATTTTAACTTTTCAACTAGTGATAACTGCAGGCTTGAGCAATGGGTGTGGTGAAAGGTAGGGGTATGGATTTATGCCCCTGATGCTCAGTCAATCTCTCACTCCTTTGCTCTGTCTGTTTACAAATCTACGGAATCTATTTACAAATCACAATGGAGCACATTGGTACACATATGGCGCTTTTCCACTGCATGCTACGGTTTGGCTTGGCTCAGTTTGTGTTTCCACTGCAGTTAAGTACCGTTTTAGAGTGGGCAGGATGTCGTTATAGTTGTGCCGCCTCTACTGCCGCAAATTTTTTTTAATTCCACGTCATCCCATCAAGCTCTCGCTGGATCCGCTCCTTGGCAATCAACGAGAGGAACGTCTGTACTTTCTCAACAGTCATTATTTTGTTGTTTAAAAAAGGTGCGCTCATTCTAAACTGTTATATTCGTCCAAAAATGTTGCGTTTGATCCTCTGTCTGTGCTGATTTAATCTAGCGGGTCTGTGTCTCGTGTTGCAAGCTCAGTGATGCATGTAGTGGCGTTTCTCTTGAGAGGGGTATAACTGCAGCCTGGACATCTCCAAATGGGGGCAGGAACTCCAAAACCGGGTTGGGGCTCCAAAATAGGGCGTGGCTTCCTCCCATTAAGAAATTTTATTCCCCAATCCACTTCAGGGCAAACTCCGCCCCACAGCTGATTCTAAAGATTTTATTGGTTGTGTCAATTAAAGTGTTGATTTCCTACACTATGCTACAAAAAACGCTAACCCCTAAACCTACCCCACAAATGACCCTAACCTTAACCAGTGAAATTGACTGCACGGCGGGGCACTGAATAGCGTGGTGAAGAAAGTTGCAGTTCAGGAGATAAACAGTTAAAAAGATTGTTCTGTAACTCCCCAACCAGACCTCACCGGACAATGGCACCTTTTTAGTTACACCCAGCGTCACTACCCCCTCCTAAGCCTGTGAATTTCGAGGCCCTGGGACACCCCCATTGCTTAGAACAAAGCGATAGAGTAAAATCTTTCCCCTGCGTTGCGTTGGGATGGCTCGCAGGAGATCTCGTGGGTGATTCCCTTTTATATCATTAAGATGTTCAAACTCCGGTCCAAACAACACTGGCCATGAGCTTTGGGCTCTCCTCTCATGGAGAATATTTATTTATATATCATTTATTTAAGATGAACTAGAAACAATGTTTAATTTATAATGTTTTATTTTGAAATGTAAGTCAATTACAATTGGCTGGAGCCAGAGCCAATGGTGAAAGGAGACAGAGGAGACCCCGCCCCATTTTGGAGGTTCTGCCCTCTTTTGGAGTTCCACGCCCCATTTTGGAGGTCTGCGGCCTGCAGTTATATCTACTTGATTCTCTCCAGCAAATCAGTGAGCAGCAGGGTTTACAAGTCACATTTTGGTAACGGTACGGCATGCTTGGAACCTCAGCCTAGGTGGTACTTAAAAAAGTGCCAGGTACCAGGTACTATGGAAACCCCCCAAAAGCGAGGTGTGCCGTACCATGCAGTGGAAAAGTGCCAATAGTCTTAATGACATAAAAAGAGCCTGTTGGTGTAAAACTATTACTCTCTTCACTCTTATGATGATTAACTTACAAATGCAAAATACAATGCAGCACAATACAAATGCATTGTGTAAATCAAGAAGGACATAGCCTTGTTAAAAAAAAAAAAAAAAAAAAAAAGTGAGCATTGCATTTTTGGAGGTTGCTTGTTATACTCTGTGATTAGTCTTGCATAGCCGGACCTTCACTATGATGGCAGAAGGTCTCTGAACCATGGCCGTTTCTCAATACCAAGTATGCAAAGTTCAGACTTGTGTCCTTTTAGTTTGGACTTGGAAATCAAGACCACCAATTGGCCTCTAAGTGATAAAGTTTAGCCCAGTGCAACTTTATGCAAATGAGAAGCAACACCAGGGTTTAAAATAAGGATATTTGGCCAGTCAGACCAGTAGTTTAGATTTGTACTCTCTCCCATTGGCCCAGGATTAACAGGCCATCCTTTGCTCTAGACGCATTTAACATGCTTAGGTAGCCTCAGTGGCATGAGCTTAGAAGGAAATTTGTTTCAGAAGCTGAGCTATTTTGATGAAAAAATATATTACATTTTTCTTTCTAAACTTGTACTGATGAATCTTGCACAATAACCCCAAAGAAACAAATAATATTATGATTTCATGCTGGCTATAACCGTGGCCTAATTGTCCATATACTTTGTTGGCCTCCTATGCAGTACCAGTCTTTCCATAGTATCAAAACAGATGTCATAACTAGACTGCCTGGTTCTTTGGTTGCCGTGTGTAGATGACTGACTGTCTTCAAAACACTCGCAAGCTTCGTGCAGACCTTCAATCTCTGGACAAGCTGCCACACGCCTGCTTGCATTTCTGTCATACTGAACTCTTCTCCTGCTTTAAAGTTGGCATGAAATGTAAATTCACCATATCTATTTTCAAAATGCATGTTATTGCTCTTATTGGAAAAATTCATCTGTGCATGTATCAAATTTTTTTTCTCACATTTGACAACAAAATATCAAAACTTTTGATTGTTGTAAAACAACAGTCTTCTCTCTGATGACACATGCTGGATTTATCCAATCATTTAATCTGCTTGGACCCCAGCAATATGCTAATATTCAGCAATTCTGCCTCCATCCAGTGAACAACTGAATGATAGAACCAGCCAAGTCCCTGCCTACATTTTTTTTCTTTTTTGATAATCTGATGTATGCCACAATATGGAAGAAAAGAGCTGTCACTATTTCTGTTTCATTATGACTTTCATGTACATAACAGACATTCATTAGAAATGCTACAGTGGACTCCCACTTCCACTTTTGACCGTTAGTTCAGTAGACTTCTGTTGGAGATGCACACTTAAGCCACAAGGTATGAAACCGCAGCAAAACTCCTCTCAGACACTTTAATTAGTGTGCAAATCTTCACAAAAGTGCTGAGGGCAGAGGAAGGAAAAACAAGGGCCCAAAAGTCCCGGAACTTTGTTCATATCTACATCCTAAAAAACATTTAGAAGAATCAAAGCCTATATAAACCCTTCCTGTTTTGGATATACCTAACATTTTCCCACAGTGTACCTTTTATACATTGTTTTCTTTGCAGCTGACATTGTCAGTAGGCCTATACGTATGATTGTCGCCCGAGGGGAAAATAAGACATATCTGTTGTTGATAATGGCTCTTATGCTGATATATAAAACAAATCACACATGTGTGAACTTGCACGGTATTGATATACACTGCCATTCAAAAATCTGCGGTTCCCATACTCATAAAGGCTGTATTTATTTGATTAAACGTACAGAAAAAAAAAACATAATATTGTGAAATATTATTACAATTTAAAATAACAGATTTCTATTTTAATATACTTTAAAATATAATTTATTACTGTGATGCAAAGCTGAATTTTCATCAGCCATGAATCCAGTCTTTATTGTTTATTAATATGCTGATTTTTTTTTATGAATGTTGGAAACAGTTGTGCTGCCTAATATGTTTTTGGAACAGCATTAATTCATAATAGAAATTTTTCTAACCATATAAGCAAAACAACCAATTATTAGCAATTTAACACGTCCTTGCTGAAAAATAAATAAATAAAAAATTCTTGAAAAAAAAAAATAAAAAAAAAATACTGAAAGAATAAAATTACTGACTCCAAACATTTGAATGGTAGTGTATGTTGTTATCATGACTAGGGTCCTGGAAGGGATTTGTAAATTGCCTAACATTTCTGGGTTTTGGCATTGCTTTCCTATCGACATACTCTCTACTAACAGTCCTCAAACGTTATATGTAGGTGTATTTGTATTTGCATTGCTTTGCATGTTCTCTGTAGATCCCAACTTCTTGCACACCATAATTGGTTGATTATGTACAATGCCTGCATGCTATTAGTCCAAACTATTTTTCAGTCATTACCTTCAGCAAGTATGACTACAACAGGAAAACAAAGCCAAACAAAGCCTGTGCGTTTTACTCAATTTAGAAATCCAGACATATCTAAATTTAGAAAATCCAGGACATGTCCGGGAAAAAGAGGATGTATAGTCACCCTATACAAGACAATAGTGTTACAAATAACATCAAAGTGCAAATTTGCTTGGAATGATTCAATTTTATCTATAATTAGGTTTTATTTTAAATATTTCCATGTGAAATGTCAAAATGTATGTTCTATTTGCACTCCATATTTCTGTATTTCCTCGCCCACTTTACAGCTCTGCAGAAGTCTTAGACTGTCAGTTTTCTCTCGACTGGCCTGTCATTCATTCTGCTAATGTGACTGTTGCCATATTTTGTTTATTGAGCAACACAGCGTGTGTGTGGTTTGAACTATCTGTTTGTGTTTCTCAGGAGGCATGTGTTCAGAATATGCTGTCTTGGCATTTCCAAGACCATTTAAAAGTGTAAAACAGAAAATAAAAGCGCTGCTAAAGCCCCAGCTCTGCTTTCAGGATGTTATAACGGATCTGACAGCCAATAAAACCAGCCTATTATGTCTGGCTATTTCTAACTACCAAAGTGGCCTGGCCTTTACTGGAGAGATGGGCATACTTCCTGTTTTACATTGCTGCTGATATCAGCCACTCAGCTGCAAAGATGCACATGATTATCAAGAGCAATGCTTAATGAGGCTTTGCTTTTAGTCTGCAGTCTGATATGGTTCATTTATAATGTTAAACCGTGCTCTAGGTTGCCTTTTTTAAATTATATTCTTTATTAACTGGACAACATTGCAAAATGAAAATGAACAAATGAGGATTGAAATTTATTATTGTATAATAGTATTGAAGTCATTGTATTTCAATAGGAGATGATTGCATTTAACAATTAAATGGTTCAAATTAAAATATTTAAATACAAAAATGAATTTTTTGAGTATGCAAATATATTGAAATGATTAAAATTATAACAAAATATTCAAATACATTCTTACACTTATCCTTTCAGTTTAATTTTTAGGTCTTACATGTTTCTCTCTCTCTCTCTGTGTGTGTGTGTGCATGCTCTATAGAAGCACGATCAAGGCCAGATCCTACTGGACGCTGTCTTCAAGCACCTGGAGCTGACCGAGAGAGACTATTTTGGGTTGCACCTGGCTGACGACTCCTCTGATAGCCCGGTGAGTTCAAAGGTTAAGCTCCAAGATGTGCCGGAGCCGAGCCGGTCTGCCCTCAGGGATTCATGAAGGTTTTGTTTGGAGCATTTGAGGCTTGAGTCTGTGAATGGCTAGTATTCCTGAAAAAGGTTTACATTCAGTAATGTAGGACACACAATGGTTCAGGTTTAAACATTCCGTGAAACATCTCCCTCTTTTGGGTGCCCAACTCAATATTCAATTTTAGCAGAATATTAGACTAATGATAAGACTGGATTCTTCATCTCATGTGAGTTTGAGTTTCTTAAGAGAAGAAAGTGTTTTAATGAGTAAATTGCATGTATTTAAGTCTTAAACACGACACAAACATTGGTGTATATTCTCCTAAAATCTTACAGTGAATGTTTTAGTGATTCTTATAAAAATATATAATTCAGATGAAAGCAAACACATTAGATGTCTGTATGTATACTGTCAGCATTCATGTTACACCTTCATCTGTCTACCAGTAGGCATCTACCAATCGCTCAATCTGTGGCTGAAAATACTTTGTAGTTATATCGATTCACTTGAAACTGGATCAAAGTTAAAGAGTTTTTTACTCCACAAACACACTCATTTTGTCTCTTTGTGTTGTAACTGCAGATAAGTACATCTCCACTCCAGAAAACACAAGCCTATTGAATTATTGAGTGACATTAGGCTTTGTTGGACTGTTGCCATGTTATTAAGGTTTTTCTTCCCCTCTCTCTATCTCTGTCTCTCTCTTTCTTTCTCTCAATCAATAATTTATAGAGGTGGCTGGATCCAAATAAACCCATAAGAAAGCAATTAAAAAGTAAGTAATTTTATAAAAGGCACCAGACTAGGCTGTTGTTTACAACCCGCCATTGATTATTCTTTCTCCTCCTTTTTAATTTGTACATCTTTGTACTTACACATGTGTTCTGATGAATTAAATGCTAGGGGGCTCTCCACATCATCTGAACTTCCGGGTGAAATTTTTTGTGAGTGACCCCAACAAACTTCAGGAAGAATACACACGGTGAGTCATCTGTATTTTGGTTATATTTTAAATGTGTTTAATTTTTTACATTTTGCCAACTTTTAAGTGTAAATATAGAATTTAAAGATCTTCCAGGGTAATAGACAAAAAACAAAACAAATTTGATGTCATGGAGTCTTTATTTTATATTTCTTTTACATGTATTAAGCAGACTTTAATCTCTGATGTTGTAATCCTCATTTCTAAGAGGCTGCAAAAGAAGTGCAGTAATGCAGAGATCCAAAATAGTTCAGAGAAGTATAGGCTTAGAACAGAGATGAGTGAAGCAGTACATGAGTAAAACTACACTGGCGATGGTGATTCATAGTCAAGCATTGTAAAACTGTTGCATTATCTCTGTATTGTTCTTGTAGCTCAAACATTAGTGAATGGCACTAGCAATGACAAGGTCATCAAGGGTTCAGTACCCAGGGAATGCATGAACAAATAAAATGTATGCTGAGTAGCCCACTTTGAAAGAAAGCAACTGCCAAATGCATACAGTAAATGTCAATGCCATGGAGGAAAACGAGACAAAAATATTGGTGACAAAACAGTAGAAGTAGTTCAAACAGAAGAGAATGATCATGGGTTCGATTTCCCATTAACTGATAAAACAATGTACCGTGAATGCAACATAAGTCATTTTGGTTAACAACATTTGCCAAATGCATAAATGTAAAGTGTAATGTAAAGTTGTCATGTTTTTTTTTTTTTTTATATCCGTGTAGGTACCAGTATTTTCTACAGATTAAGCAGGACATACTCAGTGGAAGGTGAGCTGGATCATGTGTGGCTGTTTTTAACTGTAAATCTCTTACTAAATCCAGTTTAATAGTTTGTGCATTCGATTCAGTTCTAAATTATATCTGTAACTAATACTATGTAGATTTGTCCCTTTAATATTCATCTTGTGATACCACTGCAGTTTGTGCTTCTGAAGTTGCATGTGCTTACATTTTCTGTAATGTTTACTTAAATACAGTAATTTGATTTGGTCTCCAACATTTCACAATGTTAATTCAATATCATTTATATCCTTCCCAGACTGCCTTGTCCACACAATACTGCCGCACTCCTAGCATCGTACGCTGTTCAATGTAAGTATGAGTCATGGATCTACATGACAAAGAAGCCACAATCGAAATCCTGTTTTATTTAAAATTGGAACAGTATGTGACAGTCAATTACATGTGGTTTGCTTTAATTCTTGTCTTGTCTTTAATGTTATCATTTTAAATCCTTTTGGTGTCGAACAAGAGGCGCCTGTGATTCTCTATTTCTTGAGTGAAAAAAATTGATTGCAATTTAGCATAGCAGCAGAATTATAATTAAAATTGGTTTCCGCCATTGTTATGTTCCCCGTTTCTTTTTCTGCGTCAGGCAGAATATTACGGTATCATGCAAACTCAAATCCAGTACTGAGCTTCCAAGCAAACCACCGAAGTACAACAGCACAAGCTCAGCACGGCACATTCCATCTGTGCACAACCTCAACGCTTAACAAGCACTAGCTTGTAAATCAGGAGTACATACGAGCAAGAAATATCTCTAAAGTACAGCAGGCACTAAACCCAGCCCAGGACACCTTATTTAACCTAATAGTGCCCATTCAAGACAGAGCAGTGACATGGCATATCCCGGGCTCTCGGGGGTCTGCTTGCCAGATTGAGCTCAGCAATAATGACTCTCGACAGATTGCTGTATTGAGCACATTTGCTCCAGTCTCTCTGGGGCTTTTAGCATGCAGTTTTGGCACTATATAGGTCAGAGGGGATTCTGTTGAGCCCAGTTGCCTAGGACAGCGCTATCTATTGCAACTCATTTTGTTTGCTTTGGGGTTTACTGACAAGCTGCCACAGTGACAAAATTGATGCTAAATGCTATATTTTATTTATTTATTTATTTTTTTTAAAGTAGCACTTTATTTTAAGGTGTCCTTGTTACATATGTTACATGTACTTACTATTATAATAACAATTAATTATGCATAATTGCATGCAAGTAACCCTTAGCCAGACCATAACCATATAGTAAGTACATGTAGTTAATTAATATTATTCATTACATAAATGTATAGTTACACTGTAACAATAAAGTATAACCGAATTTACTTATGCCAAAGAATTAGTAGTGCTTATGTGTGTGTTACATGATAATAAATATTGTAACAGGTGTTTAATAATTTCATTCTCTTTCATGAATAGCTTGAAGCATTAGTGTTTTCTTTTTTGTTTTTTTTGTTTATTGTTATATGTTTTACATATTTTTGACGAAAAAATTTATATTGTTTATCTCAACTAATTGTTTTTATTCATTCACTTTAAAACATTCTTACGTGGTATAGCCTCAAATTTAATAATTTTACATATTAATAATTTTTACGTATGTAGAATACATAGTATATTTTTTACATTTTTTCAATGTAATATAATTATAGTATACTACAGTTCAAAAGTGTGTAGTAGGTAAGGTTTTTTTAATGTTTTTAAAAACCACTCTTATACTCATCAAGGCTGCATTTATATGTAAAATCAGAAATATTGTAAAAAAAAAATGATTATTATTTAAAAACAACTTATGTATTTTAATATGTTTTAAAATGTAGTTTATACCTGTAATGGCAAAGCTGATTTTCAGTCTTTAGTGTCACATGAACACTCTGAAATCATTCTAATATCCTGAATTGGTGCTCAAGAAACATTTCTTATCAGAACAGTATTTATTTATTGTTTGCTTGTAATATAAAGTCATTACTGTCACCTTTGATAAATTTAATACATCAATAAAATGTATCTTTCAAAGAAGAAAAGAATCTGTATTATATAAAAAATTTTAGGGCATTGTGCTCAGATTTTTTGGTCACATAATAATCTGTGTAAATCACAAACAAAGCAAGGGATTAAGAGATTTAGGCACCAGTGTGTCCATCAGTGATCCTATCCCTTTATATACAGTATTAGGTGACATGGTCTGCATGTTGTGCTGTCATGAATCACGGCTGTTTTCTGTAACGCTGTGTTTGTATTGTGTGATTCAGCTGAGCTGGGTGATTACAGTGAGGCTGAGAATTTGCCAGGAAACCTGTCTGAGTTCTGCTTCATCCCCAACCAGCCTCAAGGCTTTGAAAAAGAGGTCACCAAACATCACCAGCAACACAGGTAAGAGTCACCGCTCTAAACTCACTTTGGAACAACTCTGGCCATTGTCGCTGTACTATTCTAATAAATATATATATATATATATATATTACTGTCAGAAATTTGACACAAAGGAGTCGTGTTGATTTCACATATGGCTTTATGAATATTCATGATGACTTGCATGTGTTAGTTAACATACTCACATGTGCGTTCATGGCTCAGTACGCCCACTCAAGAGCTGTGCTGAGAACAGGAAGCTCATTGTCCTACGCATCTTAGCCTTACTGACAAATCGGTGCATTCTGACTATATATATATATATATATATATATATATATATATATATATATATATATATATATATGTGTGTGTGTGTATATGTTTATGTAAATGTATACCAATTTATGCAATTTACACAAGCTGTGCACACACACTTGGCTCTACTCCACTGTCTTGTGATGTGAATCGGAAGCACATGTCTTAATTTTTGACTCTTTATTTTCCCCTTTTTTTCTGGCCTGGGCACAGTGGACTTACCCCAGCACAGTCCGAATTCAATTACCTGGACACGGCACGAACGTTGGAACTTTATGGAGTGGAACTGCACTATGCAAGGGTTAGTGAGTCAGAGCTGCTTCATTGTGTATCTGCTCACAAGCCATTGTGCTACATATAAAGATAATCAATGAAACATCAAAGTTTCTGCATGGCTTTAGAAGACTATGATGGTCATCTTCTGTGCTTTCATTGTATGGGAAAGAGCAGTATTAACATTTTACTGAGCATTTAAGTTATTCAGGCTTGGAATGAAAAAAAAGGCAAATGATCTTTCATTTAGAATTTGCTTTTTTAGGTAGACTAACTCAACATTACACAGCACAGTTTCGAAAACGCTAAATGATCCTCATTAATAATTTCTCATTTTTCCCTCTGTTCTTGCTTTCAGGATCAAAGGAACACAGAAATTTTCATAGGCGTGATGTCAGCTGGCATTGGCATTTACAAGAACAGGGTACGAATAAACTACTTTCCATGGTAAGTGAAGCAGAATTTTTGACCAATAAGATTTTGTAGTGTGCTACACTGCATAAAGCATCGGAAATAAAAGCCAGGCAAACTGTCCTATCGCTTTTTATGGCTGCAGAGATTTATATGGAAGTAAGAGCTTCCATTACTTTGTGGTAGGATTTTTTTTTATTTTAATTCTTACTACTAATTTTTTTTTGTTATTAATGTTTATTTATTGAACATTGGGTTTAATATTGCTGACAATTTTTTTTGAGGTTCAAGTTTTGCATTTAAACAGATTTTTTTTGAAGATGTATTTATATCAACAATTTTTACCAGTTTCTCTAAATTGGTATAACACTAACTACCATCTGTCCATTTAAACAGCTTTTATGTATTATTATTATTATTTTTTTTTGTATATGTAAGCAAACTAAATTCCACTCTTATGAAATTAAAATACATTATGGGGGTTCTAAATGTTCAGGCTTTTTTGTTTGCACTCATTTCAAATTGTGCAGAATACTAAATGATCCAATGTAAATATAAAGAGCGGCACCCAAATCTTCATCGTGCAAAGCTTTATTCCCCCTCCACCACCAGGCTGTTTTTCTGGCACACAAGCCCAATCTGCTTCTGTAACTGTAGTCCAAGCATCTCTCTTTTGAATTACACGCAAAGATGCTTTCCAGGCAAACTATGTTTAGCCCAGAAGGGAACAGGGGCTGTTTGCCATAGATGCCAACTAACCTCTCAGTGCAAATGGTTGAAGTTATTGATTATTTGATCACCCCTGCAGTTCAAAAATGAGAAGTGATTGTTAAAAAAAGCCTATATATCATATTATGCTGACTAAAATAGATAATAGGTGGAAAGCAATGAAGGATGTTCTTTAAAGACAATTGAGGTTCAGTTTGACCTGCCTGAGTCATTGACTGTTTGTGTGTTGTGCTGGGATTGTGTGATAGAATGTATGTAAGGAGGTTAAGTCCACAACAGAATTATTCAAACAATAAATTTAATTTTTTTTTTTTTTGTGTGTATGTGTTGTATGTAGAATATATTGAGCTTCAGTATGAGTCATATTTTAATAGGAGTGAGGCTTAGAGAGAAACAAAGGGCCGTGAAATGGGTTAGGGAATTTTAACAGCTCAGAATATGTGTTTGTTGCCGCCCTTGAAAATGCCAACAATTTTTTTTTCTTCTATTTTAGGTTGAAGATTGTAAAACTATCTTTTAAATGCAAACAGTTTTTCATCCAGCTGAGAAAAGAGGCGGTAAGTGGTACACTTGATCAGTAAGGCAAGGCAACATAAAACAGCATCCAGAACACGTTTAGCTTTAGCCATGTAATGTATTTCTGAGTAAAAAAGCAAACATTGTTTGCTAAGGCATTGCCAGCTCCCTCAGGATATGATGCATATTGCAAAACAAATGGCATGATTCACAATGCGTCACAATATCATAATTATGTTGTGATTGAAAATGTAGGGCATGATATGGGTGCACAAATAGTTAGTTAATTATTAAATAAATATTAATGAATTACAGTTATGATATTAAAACTGTATACATTATATGAACTTGTTGTTGTCGTCAATATTTTTTGCTGTCTTTCATTTTTTTGTGATGTGTGGCAGCACATATGTGTGCATCCATATTGTTTTCATCTTCCTGGTTACAATGTGTAAAATCATAAATTGACCCCAACAGACATTATCACTGCAATTTACAAACTGCAGCGAGCAGTAACTTCTATTAATAAACCATCTTGCTCAGGCAGTGTCAAATTAAAGAGCATGTTGGCTCCCATAGCACCACTGATCTTTGTTTATTTGAAATCCCTCTGTAATTACCACTCTGCTGTCAGTGACGATGTGGAGATAGATAGACACTCTTTACAGCTTATTAATTATGGAGAGCAGACGATGCAGTTTGCATGTGGGGGAGCGGGATGAGACCTGATATTAGAGTCGCGCTGGTTGCTGAGACACAACGAGAACCTGTGTGCCTGAACCGGGTCTCCACAGCATCACAGAACCTCTGCTGGAGACCTCAAAACACCCCAGCAGTGTGAATAATGCACAGGGGCCTTTCAGAAGCAGTTGTACTAAAAGCAGAACTTGATGTCATGATCCATAATTGATGCCCAGATGGCACAGCTTGGCTGAGTGGGTACGATTTCCTTGGACCTTGGTCGCAGAACCAAAAACAGTCTGGGAAATGCTTTTACCCCCCTCTGGAGTCCCCAGTGACCAATGGAGTCTTGCAGATTGGAGTGTCAGTCCTAATAGGTCTCTCTAGAGCAGAGCTTTTTTTTTGGGTACTTTGGCCAGGTTTCAAATGGAGGTCCATGTTCACGACAACATAATATTCAGAGCAGTGAATGTAAATGTCTCCAACATCTCCTGTGTTTTGGGTTAAGTGTGCAGTATGCTTGATTTAATTGCCTTAAGATCCTTTCTTCCTTTTTGATTACAGCATGAGACAAGAGATACATTGGTCGGCTTCAACATGGTAAACTACAGGGCCTGTAAGAACCTCTGGAAGGCCTGTGTTGAACACCACACCTTCTTTCGACTAGATCGACCCGTTCCTCTGCAGAAGAACTTCTTTGCACACTACTTCAGTTTGGGCTCCAAGTTCCGATACTGGTAAGACGGTCTTTCAGTGTTCCTACATACAAATGGGCCCAAATGTGTTGCATGTACAGTAGTTTGAAGATGTGTAGCTTGTTGTTATAAATCGCTATCAGTGAAGATTTTTTTGTCTGCTCGCCCAGTCAGGCTATTAGTTAACTTTTCATCTCCCTCTGCATAATACATTATGTGTTTTAAAATTGGTATATATATATATATATATATATATATATATATATATATATATATATATATATATATATATATATATATATATATATATTTTTTTTTTTTTTTTACATTCATTTTTTAATGTTTAAATTTAATCTTAAAAAGTTATTTTTGGAATACATGTTAAGTTTATTTACAAATAAAATTTGCAATGGAAAAAAAAAATATTTCGGAAACTAAGTCAGCAGATTATTAGAAAATTAGATTATTAGATTCTAATGTTGACTGCTTGTTATGCAGAACAGTGTAAAAGTTGTTTTTTCAATTTCCAAATTGTTAATTTTGTGTTGCATTTCCATTTTTTTTCTGAGCATAAATTCATAGAATTTTAGTTTCAGTCTTGTCATCTGCATTAGTCACTTATGTGCTGAGGGAGGCCACAGTCATCAAAATGCTTGACCTTAGTCGACACTAACAAATACTCTAATAAATCCTGGGGATAAACTTTTAAAAAATTGATGATGCTCTTTTAGACAATTTTAAATATATGGAAACTCGGAAGAGGAGGTGATGAATAATTCATCTTGCAAAGCTTTCTAGATTTATAAGCATTTATTGGTAATCACTATAGTATGTAAAACATATTTGAACTCCGTAGCTTTGAGCACTAAGAGCTTTGAATGTCACATTATATGTTGTGAAATTGAGAAATACGGTTTGAATCCTGACAAACATACATCTCTTCACAGTGGGAGGACGGAAGCACAATCTGTTCAGTATGGCAAGGAGAAGGGAATCAAGGACAGAGTGTTTGCAAGGTAATGTGTTCTTGTACTTCAGGGACTTTGTGTTGGTGACTGGTTATGATATGATTCAGTTAATGATCATTAGCATATTAATTTGTGAACTTTCTTAAAAAATAAACTACCAGCTGGTGAGGAGGAGTAACTTGGATCAGAAGGTGAACCTTTACATGAAGCTTTGAGAGTCATGTTGAGATCAAAGTCCTTTTCAAGCAAGTCAGTTGACTCGGTGGTCACTGTTCTAGTAACACCCACGGGTAGATATTTCTAGTCATTAAAGTACAGCTCCTGTCTACTAGAATTTTTATTTAAAATCAGGCAATTATAATGCTATACTACCATTCAGAAGTTTTTATTTAGATTTTTTTTATATATACATTTCTTATGCTCACAAAGGCTGTAAGAATTAATAGAAGTAAAACTGTGAAATATTATTATTATTATAAGAAAACTTTTCTATTTTAATATATTTAAAAATTTTAATTTATTTCTGTGAAAAGCTGAATTTTCAGCATCATTACTCCAGTCTTCAGTGTCAAATGATCCTTCAGAAATCATTCTAATATGCTGATTTGCTGCTCAGGTATCTTATCAATGTTGAAAACAGTTGTACTGCTTAGTATTTTTGTGGAACCATTGTCTTCAGAATTCTTTGATGAATAGGAAGTTCAAAAGAACAGCATTTATTTGAAATAGAAATTGTTACATGGATATGTATATGCAATTGTTACATAAAAATATACACAGATGTCTTTACTGTCACTTTTAGTCAATTCAATGCATCCTTAATGAATAAACAAATTTCTTAAAAAACAAACAAACAAACAATCATATTGGCAATTTTTCAATGATATCCATTACTTGGACAAAATCTTTGACAATGACTTATTTTTCTTATGACAGGAAAAATGTGACAGGACTCTTGAATTTTAATTTTAATTTTATTTGCTAAAATTGCCATGCAGTGGAAAGAGATTTCTCACTAGAGGTTACTGTGTCAACATGTACTGAACTCCTGCAATTAAACATTCAAAATATAAATAAAACATCGTAAAACATAGTTTGGAGAACATAAATGTAAAATGATGAACTTCGATTTCTGTTTTAAAATGAAACTGATTTCTTATAATGGTGAAATCAGTATTAAGACTTTACAAATTAAAGGATCAGTTGGTGAAATATTATCTGACTTAATTATTAAGTTTCAGAAAAACAAAAGAGATTTATTTTAACACTCTTATGGTGTCCACTGGATATGAACATACAGTTGCTCATTGGAATAATAACTTACTGTTAAACAACGCTTAGAAGTGACCTCAGCCTTTGGCTCTAGTAGGGTATTGTGGAGATTAATAGAATGGGTTTTATCTCTTAGATCTCCCAGCAAACCCCCGGGCAGAAAGTTGATTGGTGTGACAGACTGGGAATCAGTGAGCAGGAATTCACTGTCTGAAGAGAGGCTGGAGACCCGTAGCCTGCCCACCCGCTCACCACCTGGGACGCCCAACCAGTGAGTTCATCTCTGTTTTATTGAAACACCCAATCTAATGAGCAAAGACCCGGTAGGGTGCTTGGGTGATGGGAAAAAAGACACGTGTAAGCTCTATGTAGGTGAATTTCATGATTATATGTCTGTCATGTTTCATTCAAAAATGCTAAGAGAAAGAATAAGAAACTTTATTTTGCAAAAGGAAATTGAAGTAAAAAGGTTTTTTTTTTTTTTTTTTTTTTGGACATTTTCATATTTTCACAACAATTAAGCAATTTTTTCCCACATTTTAATTAGTGCAATGTTTTTTTGTTCTTTTCTTTCTCTCCTGTTATTCCTAGTAATGATTGTCATTAGATTTCTACTATAATACTACTGTACTATAATATAGTACTTAAAAAAAAAAAAAAATACCATAATACAGATTTTTTTTTGGGGGGGTCATTTAAATTAGCATAAAGGTGCTACAATGAATGCATTTTTCCTTTATTACAGGAATGAGAATATCACAGGCAATTTTTTATTGGTACTAAAAGGGCTTAATTTCCAAAAGCAAAATATGCTATAATTTCTTCCTCTTCTTCTTCTTCTTCTTCTTTTTTCCCCTTTTATTTAGGGGAGAAGTATGACCTAGACACATTCTTGACAGGTTTTGTGAGTTTTACCCATCCAGGAATTCACTCCCTGTGTCAGAGATTCAGAGACAGACTTCCGCATTTCTAGTAAACAGAGGGAGTTTTCAGGAAGAGAGAGTGACTGAACTGTAAAATGAATAAGTAGGGTTTGTGTTAATTTTTAACTAGGGATGTTCATTTTAACCAGTTAATCGTTAACCGACCGTTAAGAATGTTGACCGATTAATACAATCAGTTAAATGGTTTAAAAAGTCATTTATTTATTTATTTTTTTAGTAATTTATCAAAATATTTAAAAAGGTTTGCTGCATGGTTAAAATACACTACACGTATTAGGGCTGGGTATTTTTTCATATCTCGGTATTTTTGTCAGATTGCGATATACGGTATTTATCTCTGTATTTTCATTTTTGTATTTGGATTTGTACGTCGCATTTATTGTCCAACTACAAACATTTCAGCGAAATGTATATTTTAGTCAGAATTATTGCGCTCCTATTTAATTGAACTCTGTCTGGCGGCGCTCATTCACTATAGTGAAGTTTGGCGGAGAATCCCAGAAGGCTCATGCACTTCTGACAGAAAAAATGGAAATATTTCCATGGCTTTCTAACATTTACAGATGGAGAATATACCTGTGTAATGTAAGTTATGCATTCAGGAAGACAGCACATCTCAAACGCATTAAACAGCGTGAGTAGCCTAGTGTCTTTGTCAGCGGCACACGCAGCCTTTCTGTCAGAGCATATGACGGAGCGAGCCGCTTAAACTAATATGCGAAACGAAACTGTAAACTATGTCTTACCAGTTTTTAAAGGCCTTAATATGAAGCTTGTCACATGTTTGGAACAAACTGTATGATGCCCTTTCTCCGCAGCAGCTCAGTCTGTGTCCTCCGCTATATTTTCAGATGTGCTCGTATCAAACTACTGTATGTCGATATAAATGGTATTGCCTCATATCGAATTGCTTATAAAGAAAATATCGAAATATCGTACAAACTCGATATACCGCCCAGTCCAGTGTTTTTAGAGGAAAAAATAAATAAAAATAAGTCGCGTTTTACTATTTCATTCAGAAACAGGCTTAATGCTGCTGCAAAATAGCTAGGCTATTTTAGTTCCCCTCACTCCACAATAAATCCTTTCAATTAACAGTATTTAGAAAAGAACAAGAAGCAATATAAATAACAAGCCAAAACAAATTCATTTAGGCTAAAACGAAACTGAAGCCAACGTTGGGTCTCTCATGCGACACAAAATCAAATGTTTCTGTATTTGCGATGTATTTGAATGCCAAATTATTATTTATTATGTACTTCACTCACGTTCCATTATCCACGTAAAACAAAATGGTTTGCATAACATCACGGCGGTGTGGTGATAACACTTAACAACAGATTTTACTAATATTTAAACTGAGCAGTGTAGTTTTTTTCTGTTTTTTTTTTTTCATGTTTAACTGACTGTATTTTATTATGATAATAAACAGGCTGCTGTGTCAAGGTAGCAATGCTTAACTGTGTGCACGAATGCGGCGCCGGTGCAATCACATAACACCCCCCCCCACCCCCCAAACAGTGGAAGCATCTACTCCTTTTAGTCATAAAAATAATCTGAATTGTAAAAGGTTTGCCTTTATTTGTGTACATTCACAATAAAAACAAATCTTTGTGCTTTTGTAAAATAAGCCAAAAGGAAAATAGGATGCCGCTTTCTGCCATCTGGGTTCATTTCACGCAGCACAAAAATGAACTGAAACTCTTCATACTAGGCTACTCGCACAGTTTTGTAGTTCATTTTCTTATGATTTAAGTAAAAATATATTTCTCATATAGGCCTATTTATTCATTATATTTATATAGGCCTATATATAGCCTAGCTTTATTATGTTTTTCTCCGCTTGCAGAAACGCTGCAGGTGGGTGATGTGATATGATGACCATGCGAATCCTCATGTTCTGTTGTTTGTTGCTTTTTGCGCATGTATAATTAATTCCCAGGGAAACAAATGTTAGTATTTTTAATGGGTCACAGACACTTATCCTTTCTAATTTCATTCAATTCTAATTTAAAATAATCTTGTCAGTTAACGGTTAATAATTGGTTAACGAGCGTTGGTTGTCTCTTAGGAAAGATAACCGAAATGAACATCCCTAGTGTTAACACATAGTTTGATGTGTTACATCATACTAGTGGTCGAACGATATTGGTTTTTTGACGGCTGATATCGTGGAAAGCAGGGTGGCCGATGGCCGATATAAAGCTGTTTTATTTTGTTTATGTAATATTTAAGAAATCTGAAATCATTTGAAAATGGATTTAAAAAATAAATGTGTAAAATAAACATGCTTATACTTTAAATGACAATGTATTTTCACAAATAAACAAATATTTAATAAAAACCTAATTGAAAAGGAAGTAAACACTGTAACCAACAGGGCACTCAGTATTCTGGGAAGTTTGTGTGCATTGGGAATCACATTTTTTTTTTTTTCAAATAAAGCCAAGGTAACACTCATTTTACATACAGCACACAGTGAAAATGACATGAATATGACATTGGGCAAAAGCATGAAGCACAGCATAATTTGAAATCACGAGTTTCCTGTCCATATTCAATTCGCACAGACCGACCGTCATGCAGAGTACACGTGATCATGCAGGATACAAATACACACTTCATAAGATCTCACAGCTGGATTCGACTAAGTTTGCAAGTTTTTTGAAATTAGATGTTCATTAGTCATTCAGAGATGTTTAAATTATGTAAATGTGTATTTGCTGAATGCTGATGGCAAATGAGAAAGTATTATAATGTTTGCCTTTCCATTACTAAAAATATAAAAGCAATCATTATAATAGTTTTTTGTATACATTTTAATTCCTTTGTTTAACAGTTTTACTGTTGGAAAATGCCAAATATCGGCCGATATATCGGCCTTGGCGATATATCGTTCGACCACTACATCAAACCATAATGTACGGCCTGTTACAATCATCACTTTTGTACTGAAGATAAATTGTCACGATTTAATCCTAAAGGATATAATATAATTTAATGTAATATAATATAATGCATTAAATGGTTAAATTTTTTAAATTCTATATTCTTTACTCCCTTATGACTTAAACCCATACTTTTTTATCCTCATTTGAATGGTAAAATGTGATTGATATTTAAATTGCACAGTTAGCCTATCACTGTTATCTCAAATAGTACTGATAAGATCAAATAACCAAAATAATTGAGACAGGCCTATACATTGTCCTCTTTACAGTAACTTTGTATGTTACTGTGCAAAACTTATTTTCTTTAATAGATAAGATCACCTAGTTTACCTTCAGCAAAAGAATTTGTACTTAAAAAATATTGGTGAAAAGGATTACAGCAACTATAAATGTTCTGTCAACAGTAGGAACTCCTTATTTGTGCAAGAGGGTCCTCGGCTACGGCCCTCTTCCATGGGTCACCTGGTGGACCATGTCATCCAAGCCTCCCCCAGCCTTCCTATTTTCTCCAATCACAAATCAGCTTCCTCTACACAAGCTAACAGCATCAGCCTGGAGTCTACACCGTAAGTACTTCCTTTTCTTCAATAGCAAAACAGTCCATTCTCAAGAATTGGCTTCAGTAATGCTTTATTATTATTGATAGTGCTTCCTATGGTTGCTTCTGTGTTCAGACTTGTTTAAAAAACCACATCCACATAGCAACATGTGGATTATGCCTTTTAAGGAAAAGACTGTCCAGATGTCATAGTCAGATGTATGAAATATTGATATTTTTATCCAAAGTAATTTCAGTGACATTTTAAACTTTCAGTTTCTTAAACCCCCAAAAGACTGTCTTGACTGTTTGCTTATCCATACTGCAGTGCCACTCTAACTTACTGAAGCAGTAAATCATTTCAGTTATTATAAAACACTATTTGCAGAAGCCACATAATTTAGTGTAAAAAAAACAGAACTCAAATCTGTTCCTCAAATGGGACAAGTGGTTTTACTGCACCAAAACCATCTTTTATTGGCTGTTTATTTTGTTTCAGCCTTCCAATCAGAATTACCACCCTCTGTCTGCGCCCTTAAATGGCCCCGAATGGAAACTAAACGCACACTGCGCAGCTGTAAAACATATTTACTGCTCTCATAGCGTTGGGCCCAGAGCTTTGGATTTTAACAGAGCATGGTAAACATGCCAAGCTCTTCGTGATCCTCTTGTATAGGTCTGCAGTATACTTAAGCCTAATAACATTGCCAATGACAGATAGGCTATTTGTATGGCATGTGGTTGTTTTGACTTTGTTTGCAGAGCTGGTTTAATAGATCTATAGCAGCTCATCCCCCTTTTCCTTTGTTTCACAGGGTGTCCGCGGGTCCTTAAAAAGTCTTAAATGTTTCCCAATAAAAGGCCTTAAAAAGTCTTAAAATGTCTTAAATTCA
This sequence comes from Cyprinus carpio, assembly GCF_018340385.1. NCBI lineage: Eukaryota > Metazoa > Chordata > Actinopteri > Cypriniformes > Cyprinidae > Cyprinus > Cyprinus carpio. The sequence goes on along the minus strand of NC_056580.1, from coordinate 16,660,677 downwards.
GATTCGATGGGTCTTAAATATTTTTGGTCACATTGCCGCTAAAATATCTAGGTCTGACCAACCTAATGACTGTTTACAATCATTGAACAGACTGAAGATTTTTTTTTCAGTTATATAACGCGTTAAGTTACTGCATCATCAGAGAGAATCGCAGTAGCAGAATACAGGTCAAACTACCTTGTTAATGTTCTCAATAATAATAATAATAATAACAATAATATAGGTCATGCTACAGCTGATCAGCCTTTTAGCTGGTTTAAAATGTTTTTTTTTTTTTTTTTTTTTTGCTTGCCTGACCAGACAAATTGCCTGAATAAAACCTTAGTGACAAAAATATAAAATAAATAAATAAAAATAACCAGCGAAGCATCGAAACACACTGAGGTAAAAATTCTAAATGTTTTGTTTATTCATAACATGATATAACATACCATGACAAGTGAGCTATTTGCTAAATATTCTCACAACGCAAAAAAAAACAAACATTCAAAATACCTACATAGTGCACGCATTGCGTGAAGTCTAGTGCGCGTGCGCATTTAAGGGGCGATCACACTGCACTTTTCATTCCATTAACTTGCGTCAAACCGGAAACGCAAGCTCATGCGAAAAATCTTGCATTTCGCTGCGTTCCAAAGTTCAAGTTTGGTGAAATCTGACCTGGGAATTCACGTGTCTTCATATGAATTCACGTGTGACCAGTAGAAGATCGATATGTCACTGTTTTGCGTCTGAGCAACATGATGATGTTGCGTTCCTGAATGAATCAAAACATTTAAATGATTCAGTTAAATCGCAATGACTCACTTGTTAACAGTGATTTGGTGCCACCTACTGATGGTTTTAATTTCACATTTAAAGTACCTTTTTATTGTTTAAAGGAGACATATTATGCCCCTTTTTACAATATGTAATATAAGCCTCAGGTGTCCCCAGAATGTGTCTGTAAAGTTTCAGCTCTTAATACCCCACAGATCATTTATTATATCATTTTGAAAATGCCTATTTTGAGTGGAAGCAGAAACATTTTATTTTTTGTGCCTGTCTCTTTAAATGCAAATGAGCTGCTGCTTCCTTCCCCCCTTTTCCAGAATAGAGCTGCACCCATAGACTGTATAAAAACATGGACGTAGAGTCCGTGACGTCACCCGTAGGTTCCTGAAGAGCATTTTTGAAAGCACCAAGTGTTCTGTGCTCATCTGTACAGCCAAAGACAGAACAGTTAACATGTTTTGCTCAAACTTTCACCATGGCATTAGAGCTGGTACACCGTTGTCGCTTGCGAAATCAGAATGAAAGTGGGTGGAAACTTACAGATTGAGGGGCAGTAATATTATAATGATATCCTTTTGCGACATCACTAGGGGAGCGAAATCAGATGCGCTCGTTTTTTTCAGATGATTGCAGAAAAAGGCTTACCAAATCAAAGTTACTGGGTTAATCTTTTTTCATGTTTCCTTGGTTGGTAGATGATGGTTTCTCTCTCACAGTGAAACACACAGCGTCTATATGACAACATGGCGGCAGCGTGTGTCTACAACGAGAATAAGCATCATATGACCCCTTTAAATATAATTTATTACAGTGATGATATTTTGTTTTCTTTTTACGTTAAACACATTAAAATTTACATGTATGTCATATAATGTGTATTTCCATTACAGGTTTAGGTCTTAAATTTCATATAAGGTGGTAATAAAAAGGTCTTAAAAAGTCTTAAAATTAACTTTAACTGTAGAAACCGTGGTTTCAGTCGTTACGCTGTTGTAGAAATGACCTGTTTATAGTGGGTGGTGTCACCACATAACCTGTCTGATAATGGGCTGTGTGGCAAAAATAAAAAAAATATATATAAAAAAAACTTAGGTTGGACGTAACTGGTCAGAGTAATTTGACCGCACCTGCAGTGTCACAAAATAGTTTAAATGGATAGTTCACTTAAAAATGGAAATTCTGTCATTATTTACTCACTCTGATGTCATTCCAAACCCCATGCATTTCTTTGGATGGGATGTTGATAACCAACCAGTTTCAGTTCCCTTTGACTTTCATTGTATTTTTTTGTCCATATAACCGAAACAGTTTGGTTGTCAGCATTCTTTAAAATATCTTCTTGTATGTTAGACAGAACAAAAAGTCATACAGGTTTGGAACAACATGACGGTGAGAAAATGATAATGATTTTTATTGAGTGTGTGGTTCATTTGTGTGCATTTTTAGAAAGTCTGGTGTTAGAATGTGGCGTGATTATAGAATACATTATATTAGAAGGTATTTACTGGTGGCAGTCAAATCTTTACATTTTTATAATGCTTGCAGTTTAAATATTCATTTATACAAAAGTTTCTCTGTGTTTAAAATGTCTAAAGTTTCTAAAAATGCAAAATAGTATAACACCATGTCCTAACCAGCCACAGCTGCAGTAAGTAATTGTTAGTTGCTTTGTTTCTAATTCTTTGGCATTGCTGAGTTACCTGCATTCATATACTACGAATGTTGTTGTCTGTGTGACGAATTTCTTATGTTCTCTATTGTAATTTGATTTGGATAAAAGTATCTGTTAAATGCATAAATGTAAATTGCTCTGGGTAGCCCTGCCCACAGTGAAATCTCATTAGTCCAACATCTGGTTCCAAATGTGTAATACCCATCAGATATGTGTTAGGACAAGGTGTGAAATCAATTTTTTTTTCACAACAAAGCTTAAACATGAGTAATCACAGAAAATTGAAATGTAAAATATACAGAAGAGGTGAGAGATAAATAGTAGTAGACACTTGGTATATCTTAGGGTCTGCGTCAGAGATGTTTATAGTATTAACAGTATACTATATATGCCATCATTGTCATGCTTTCCTTGTTTAATTATATATCATTTAGAGGAACGGAGTATAAATACCTATTTCTTAACGCACAGATGTATGCATGTTCCATAATTCTTTCTCTTCTGCTTTATCTTCCTGTACACCTAAAGAATAGACCGCACACACACACACACACACACACACACACACACACACACACACACACACACACACACACACACACACACACACACACACACACACACAGCATATGCTTGTTTCTGTCTGTCACAGATCTAAATGAAGAAATAAACACCTGGTGCCCAAACTCAGAACCTGAAAGGACTTGCAGAATTCTGATTTGGCAGACTTTTTGACCGATTCATTAAAAAAATCAGCTCATAAGAATCAATTGTTTCAGAATCAGACTGCATTGATCATGTTGTATGTCCCTGCTATCCATAGATTAACAGACACTTGCTCTATGTGACCTTTGACCTACTCAGCAGCTCTGTATAGGCATGATGTTTTCAGTTTGGGTAAAAGCGGTCACTCTCTGATACAGTGCTGGGGTGAGAACACGATTTGAAATGAACACAAAAGCCAAATGGGGTCAGTGGGAGCCAACGCACACATGCAGACTTGCACACACTTACGCCCTATATACAAACACACACTCAGATACTCGTGACCCTACGTGGTGTAGTGTTCACTGGGAGTGTGTTGTGAAAGTTGTGAAAGCTAAAACATGTTGCATAATTCAGTGAATGTTGCATAATTCAGTGGTTCACTGGGTTGTCACAATATAATGTTTTCAACTGAATGAAATGTATTGAGCTGAATTGTGCTTTCATTTCATTCATGTGTTGGATAAAAATGATGGTATTGGAGCCCTTATATTAAAAGGGATATTTCACCCTTAATGGAAAATTAAAATTATTTACTTATGCTTAAGTCGATCCAAACATGTTTGACTCTCTTTTTATCTGTGAAAGACAAAAGGAGATGTTTTGAAGTATGTTTTTGATGCTCTTTCATCATATATGTTTTTAAATTTCTTCCTTAATTTAATAGGTCTCCGGAAGGAGTTGAAGGCCCGCCCCCCGCCCTCCCACCCAAACAGTCCAGGAAGAACCTGAGCCAGCTTTTACTGTCCCACTCCCAACAGGACTTGGACAACCACATCAATCAAATGTACACTATCCCCATAGCAACAGACAAGGCCATGGTAAGAATACATCAACTGACTCACTCAACCCAGACTGTCTGTGTGCTACTTTGTTGTTCCTTTTTCCAAAGTTGGCATTAATAGTCTTGTGTCCCTCCCTTCTATGGTACACCACTGACATGGTTGCACTTTCAAAAAGTAATAAAGCTCTTGGTGGTTTGGTGCATACAGTTTATTACACATAAATCTTTTTCACTGCCTTAGTGTGTTAATATTTTTTATATTTTATGTTCACATAACATAAAAATAAGGATGACAATAAAATATTACATTTTATTTAAATAAGGGGTGAAAAAGCTAAGTTGTCTTCTGAAGCTGTTCAAAAATGTGAACTGTTGGAAATTGTTTAAAGGGATAGTTTATCCAAAAATGAAAATCACCCCATGATTTACTCACCTTAATGCCATCCTAGGTGTATATGACTTTCTTCTTTCAGATGAATCCAGTTGGAGTTAAAAATGTCCTGGCTTTTCCAAGCTTTATAATGGCAGTGAATGGGTGTTTTTTTTTATTAACAGTCCAAACAAAGTCCAATAAAGTGCATCTGTCCTACATCTGTCCTTTTCCCTAAAAAAAATGCTGCTCGTTATCTGAACATTAACCATTAACTGATAAGATTAGAATATTAAATTAGTATTAAATAAATTATAGAATGGATTAGTGACTGTGACCCTTTAAAAATACAAATAAATAAATGAATATATATTTTATATTTTTACATATGCAGATACAGAACAGAGCAACAACAGAACCAGAATTTACACATATCTGAATTATCATGCACCTGCTAGGCTTCTAAAAAAAAACAAACAAACAACAAACAAACAAACAAAAAAAACCAATAAAAAAACTGTAAATAAAAAGAATAAAACAAATAGGGCAAAATATTTCTCACTTAAATAATTAACAAATTAAGATGACAAAATGAAAACACACACTGAAACCTTTGATGCACTTTGAAGAACCACATGTTTTTCGTAAGACATAAAAATAAATAGCAGGTCTAACTCAGTGCACAACTTGTGTAGGTTTTATTTTTTTTATTTTTTTTAAATCAGCATGTCGACGTGCTGTGGGGGCATAGTCTGGAGCTCAGCGTGTTCTGCGCACTGTTGCCAACTCTCCCGAGACAAATAAGCAACCGCAGCTTCAAAAACAAGCCCAAAACAAGCCCAATATTTTTTTTATAATTTATTATAATCAATATTATTTATTATCAGTTATTTATTACCAATAAATGAGCCTGCAACATATTAAACTGAAACTACCCTTTTATCTGAAAAGCAAAAACATAAGTTATTTTACAAAAATCAAAAACAAAGCAGGAACAAAACTCATCTCCAATCACCTGTGAGCAGAATAGGATTTGAGAGAAGGAAAAGAAGAAAAACACAAGCTTCAAAGGGGAGCTGTAACATAGCCACATATTTATTATAGCCTACTAAAATATTGTCTATACGACCAAATAAATACTTCTTAGTTTTAGTAGGCTATAGGCCTGCTTGTTTTTTTATTAAAGCCCATGATAATTAATACATTACAAAAACATTTTAAAAATTATAAATTAGGCTACCTTATAAAGGGAAAAAAGTCATCCCACTCCTCTACGTCTACTACTGTCATTGCTTGGATTACAGCGTCATGCGTCTTCTTTTTTTAACGTGATTTTCCGCCAATCCCTCACTGAAGAAAAATCACATAAAAAAAGGCGCGTGAGGAGGGGGCGGAGTATTTGCCAAATTATGCTACAGCGCTTATATTTTAGCACTGATTTGCTATTAACCATGAGCAGACAGAGTGTCAATCAATGCATTGGAGAATACAGTGAACATAAATAAAAAGAAAAGATGTTGCATGTCAGGTTTTCCTGTTTGAGTTGTGCACGCTCGCAAATCCTTTCATTAGAACAAACAAAATGTACACACGATGTAAATAAGAGATTAATTGTGCAGTTATGTAGAGTTTAATTAAATATAACAGAACTTTGTGAGCTCGCGAAGAACTGAGATGAGTGACAGTTTTTTAATGATTATAACGGGGAGCGCTATTTGCACACTTTCTAGGCAATAACCCATTCAGAATTGGAATAGATTCACCCACGGATTCACTCTCTGATACTCATTTATCCAATATTGCCTTTTTCCCTTGTGTTGCCTGTACTAGCTACTTCAGTTAAGTGAAAGTGGAGCAGGTGATTGCGCAGAGAAATATGTAGGCACATGTGGTTACACATATCGACACGCCCCCATGAGTTAACAAATATGAATAGATTAATGGAAAAAAAAATATTTTTAAAACCTTTTAAACTGTTTAACTGATATTAATCTGTCAAAATTCTTACTTTAGGTTAACAGTTAAACGGTCAATATGAGCATCCCTACCTAGGATGGCTTGAGGGTAAATCATGGGGTGATTTTCATTTTTGGGTGAACTGTCCCTTTAATTTTAGTTACTAAGAGTTTTAGATTTTGGGGGGTGTAATGGCCTTAAAAGGATAATTAACTCAAAAATGAAAATTCATGTCATTTTCTGTCATACTCATCTATAAGTTGTTCCAAACCTGTAGAAGTTATTTAAAAAAAAAAAAAAAAAAAAAAAATATTACAATGGAAGTCAATGGGGACCAAAAACTGGTTACCCACATTCTTCAAAATATCTTTTTTGCATTTTTGGGTGAAATATCCCTTTAAATGGCTCACCTGATCTCTGAAGGTTTACCTGACAGTGTGCAAATAAAACTAGGAAGATCTCAAACAATGACTTGAAACATGTTTGAACAGACAGTCAGAAATGTATGAAGGTGCCAAGTCATACACTGCTTTGAAAGCCAACCAAAATTTTACTTAACAGAAATCAATGCAAATTAGCTAAAACCATTGAAATGTGCTGTTTTAAATGATTAAAACTAGAACAGAGAAATTGACATGCAAACGTTGACATTATTGTAATTTTTTTCTCACGTTTAGCCCAACGGAGTCATTCCTCATGACAATCTTGTCCTCATCAAGATGAAAGCGGATGAGAATGGGAGATTTGGTTTTAATGTGAAGGTAAAATGCTCTGCATCTGTAATTTCTGTGACTGATTGTTGAAGATTTAATAATTCCATAGCCTTTATGAAATCACCTCTCTCTCTCTCTCCTTTTTAGGGCGGCTCTGATCAGAAGATGCCCATTATCGTGTCTCGAGTAGCACCAGGAACATCGGTATGTTTAATTGGCTGTTTATTGTCATAAATACTGTGGCATTGCCTTTTATAGGGCAGCTGGGATTATAGTTGAAGACAATAAAAACTGATTCATTGAAGAGTGACCCCTATAGGATTAGCAGTGAACTGTCCTGTATGCCTGTATTGAAGGATTTATGCTGCTTTCCATTCAAAATTAGATATGGTTTGGATTTAAGAATAATCAAAATAATGCATTGAAACCTAATTTGTCATCTAATGGCAGGTACTCTGAATTTCATCATCTTCTATGTGTGTCTTCTCTCTAGGCTGATTTATGTGTGCCTCGACTGAATGAAGGTGATCAGGTTGTGCTGATCAACGGTCGAGATATTGCAGAGCACACACATGATCAGGTGGTCATGTTCATCAAGACCAGCTGTGAGAGCCACTCGGGGGAGCTCATCCTGTTGGTGCGACCCAATGGTGAGTACTGGTCTGATTCATTCACTAGACTTTGATGCCTTCAAGTCATGTAGAAATAACTACAGTACCATTCAAATTTTAGGGTTGTATGACTTTCAAAATGTTTTTGAAAGAAATCTCTTATGCTTACCATTGCTGCTTTATTTTGTTAAACAAAACGCAGTAAAAACAGTAACATTGTGAAATTGTATTAAAATTATTGCTCTAGTGTAACATAATCCTTTAGTAATCATTCTAATATGCTAATTTGGAAACAGTTCCTATTATTAGCAGTGTTGACTTTATCAAAGTCTTTAGTGTCACATCAATTTATACTAGCTGAATAAAAGTATTAATTTCTTAAAAAGTCTTATCCCAAACATTTGAATGGTAGTGTATATTTACAATATAAGTTCGCATGAACACCATTTAAATGAAGTAAATACTAGAGATATTTAGGTATTTACACTAAAATCTTGTTGCATAATAATTTTATTAAGACCAAAATCACTTTAAATGCACACATTATTATTAACAGTTCCAAACTTAAGAATAAAGATAGCATTTGATTTAATTTATTCACTTTTTATGGCTCGCTCTGTGGATTTATCACATTGCCATCACGTTAACTCTCCTTGCGTAGCTATCTACAATGTAGTTGAGGAGAAATTGGAGACAGAGCCAGATTTTCAGTACATCCCAGAGAAATGTCCCACAGACCCATCACAGCTGGACCAGGACGCCTGGAGGGACTCAATGCTGCAGTTAAAGGAGGGTCTCAACAGTGCTACTATGCTGGCCCAGTTTGATGTGAGTTAACAAACTGATTCTGGAACAAAGTTTTTACTCCATAAATGATTAAAATTGTGAGCACCATGATCATTTGTCTCTTAGGTAAAAGAGCGGTTCAAGTTCATATGTAACTGTTTATCTAAATTGCTCATTTACAGCATGCTCCGAAATCCACAGCAATCAGGGTTGTTCAGGATGTGGTCATATCAAAAGACCTTTCTATTACTTCCTGTCTTTCATCTGGCAGCCCTAATATATTCCTGTTAGGGCTTGTGTATGTGAATATGTTGATCCAAATGTGTAATATATGACTCAAGGAGACATGTTCCTATATAAAACTCGTCACCAAACCACTGTAGAATTTAAGATACTAGTTCTACAGTGCAGAACGATACATTATTTATGTGTTGAAAATGCCTTCCTGCTATGAAGTATTCAGTTTTGGTTAGATTTACTGTCAAATAAGATTTGATATATGTTGTATTTGCATATAGTGCACTTATGTGGGCGTACATGCATTTACACACAAATCCCCAGGTGGAATGTCCTTGAAATGATCCATTACTGAAATGCTCGAATTTTAGGAGTAAGGGGCCATTTCACACATTTGCATTCCACTGTCTTTCTGTTAATTTTCTATAGATGGATGTGTTTGACTGTTGCACTGGCATCTTTTGCAACATCTTATGCATGACTAATGAAGATAAAAGAAGAATTCTGTCTCTAGAACTTGCGTTTTTTACATTTTTTACATCATATTTTTTGAAATTCATGAAAGTTAATTAAAAGTTGAAAGGAAGGTCTGAATACTTAAAGATGTGTCTGTTAATGAGTTTTCATTCATTGGAATTTTTGTAGACTGACTGACTTCCTTTTATTTTAAAGCAACTGTATCGGAAAAGGCCTGGAATGACAATGTCATGTGCCAAATTACCTCAGAATCTTTCCAAAAACCGCTACAGAGACATCTCACCTTGTGAGTATCGCCACATGCCATTGCTATTTACTAATATCCAGCGGAAGTGATAAAACATGAAACGGTTTGTTGATTTCTTGTCAGATGATGCAACAAGGGTAATCTTGAAAGGCACAGATGACTACATCAATGCAAATTACATCAATGTAAGTGACTCATAATTATTTTATTATCTCCACCAAACCCAAACACCCAAGGAATGATGGATTGTGATTAATAGCCATTCGTAATGTTGTTTTGTCATTCTCACATATAAAAACTCCTGCCTCCAGTCACAAAAAGCCACAACACCCCCCCACAGGCCACACCCCACAATACATGCCCGGATTTCTGGCAGATGACGTGAGCAGCACTCCTCTTCTTTGGTAGTCATGCTCACTACTCAGGTCGAGAGAGGACGTGTATGTATATCTTGATCTTTGACATTGTAACTGTGATGGTTTTATTTTACCAAAGGAACTATACATTTTCTTAAATCTTCTTGAGCTTACGTCAATTGATCCCTTTGTACCACAGGTGAAGTGCCATCAGTACTGGCCGAACCCCTCAGGTAGTGCTACATACGGCGGCTTTCAGGTTTCCTGCCAGACTGAGGAAGGAAACTCTGCATTCTTGGTTAGGGATATGACTCTTACTCAGATTGAGGTGAGTCGCATTACAGATTTGCATGTTAACAGTCTGAGTAAATTCTTAATTTGACTTGAACCATGCAGTGTTGCAGTTCTTGATAAAGTTACCAAATTAATGTTTTGATAGTTCACCTAAAAATAAAAATTTGTCATTTACTCACCGTCATGTAATTCTGAAACTGTATGACTTTTTTTGTTCTGTGGAACACAAAAAAATGATATTCTAAAGAAAGTTGGTAACCAAACAGTTTTGCTACCCATTGTATGTGTAATTGCATGGACAAAACTTTTAGATTCTACAGAAAAAAATAAAGTTTTGTAATGACATACGTGTGAGTAAATGATAACATAATTTTCATTTTTGGGCACTTGGCAAATGTTCATTTTGAACTCCAGGATCTTGTTTGCAGTGTTTCATTTGTCATGATCCCATTATAGCAGTGTCATTTTGTGTTTATTGCTTTGTTGCGTGTACTGTTAGAGTGGGGAAAGCAGGGAGTTGACCCAAATCCAGTACCTGGCATGGCCTGATCATGGTGTACCAGATGACTCAACGGATTTCTTGGATTTCGTGGCGCTGGTCCGAAGTAAACGAGCTGGGAAGGACGAGCCTGTTGTGGTCCATTGCAGGTTATTCATATGTCTATATTACAAAGTAGTTTCTAAATGTAGTTATCCAAAGTGAATTACAGGGTAATCAAGTGTTGGCTTACCATTTCCCCTTTTTATCCCTCCCCCTCGCCCTCTTCCATATCCCAGCGCTGGGATTGGCCGGACAGGAGTTCTCATCACCATGGAGACGGCAATGTGTCTGATGGAGTGCGGCCAGCCGGTGTATCCATTAGAAATTGTGAGAACTATGCGGGATCAGAGGGCCATGATGATTCAGACTCCTGTAAGTCCTGCCCACCTTCCTGTCTTCCTTCCTGTAATAACTGCAGCCTTGATGTGCAAAAAACATTTGTACATCATTTTTTTGTGTTATTTTGAACATGTATAGGAGAGATCTGCTGTTTTTTCTCTGGCTTAACTTGGTGAATGATTTGGCTGCTCTTGCATGATCGACTGACACGTCTTGCATTCACCATGACTTCTCCTCTGTTCTTTCTTCTCAGAGCCAGTTCAAGTTTGTGTGTGAGGCCATACTGAAGGTTTATGAGGAGGGCCTGGTGAAACCGCTCATATCTACGCTGTACGAATCCAACTAATGCAATGCCAGCTTTTCCCGAAAATGATACTGAAATTCACTGTCAGGATCTTCTTCACATGATGACATCACAGCTCCGTGTCAGAGTGATGGAGAAGTATCTCGAGCCAGGAACACAGGACATAAACCAAGCACTGCTGCACTTTACAATGGCAAAGAGACTATATGCCAGGCTTCAACGAGGAGAGAAACAACAACAACAAAAAATCTAAAAAGGGGGATTAGGTACTTGTAGGAACTTTGAGTGTTCAGGGTTTTAACAGATATATATGTTAATAATGAAAATAGAGGAGATTGCTGGTGCCATATGTGTGTAAGGGCAGGCCCGTTTTTATATGTGGTCACCTATTATTTGGAGACAAACAACACCCACAAAACAATTCACATCCAGGCCTGTGCTGCAGATGAACATTTGTATTTTTATTAGAAATATTTATTGTATTAATTTCAATATTGAGCCCTGCATAAGAAACTACTTACAAAAAAAGAAGAAAAAAAAAGTTTTTCTTAAGACAATGATTATTTTTCCTGTTTGCTTTGTTCCCCCTTTTTGGCGCAGATTGAAAATCTTTTTTATTTATTTTTCCTGTCAAACTGAAATGCTGTCAACAAGGACTTTAAATCACGTTGCATTACAGCTGTGATGCAAAATATCAGTTTGGTCTTTCAAGCTGAAGTTAAAGGAATACAAAAATGAAAATATAGTGATTATTTACTCACCCTTGTGTCTTTCCAAACCCATATGATGCTCTTTCGTAGGTGGAGTGCAAAAAATGTTTTGAAAAATGTTCTTGCTGCTCTTTTCCATACAGTGAAAGCCTACAAGATAAATAAATAAATAAATAAATAAATACCATAATATTCACTTTATTCCAAATCTTCTGAAGCCAAACAATTGCTTTGTGTGAGGAAAAGACTGAAATTTAACTTTTAATAACTAAAAATATTCCTCCCAGGTATTAGTTCCTCAACTTGACACAATTAGTCATGAAATACAAGAACCAGTGAGTCTGTAGAATAATAAATTCAGGGCCACCAACCCATAGAAATTAACATACAGAATAATCAAATTATATTGATTATTTTTTTATACACTCCTCTGGTGTTGTATTATAAAAAGACTGTCATTTAGAAATTTGACATTCCCTGAAAGAATAAACTTACTGCAATTTAAAATCAGATATTCTATTAAAGGTTTAGTATCCCCTGTAGGTAATGTAACAGTTATGTGTTGCAAACAAGAACTGCTTTTTGTGTTGTTGTTAAATCTAAATGTTACACACCATAGTGTGTTAAATGCAGTACCGTTTTGGAGGATCATATTGGAGTTTGTTTATGGTTGACCAGTTTATTTCTTGTAGCAGACTACACCTGCAAAATATCCCACACACTAAGAGTGTGTCCAGTATGTGTGTTGTTGTGTTATTACTGTATGTTTCTGATGTCTATGTGCAAGTGTGTTTTATAGGACTGTTAGTGTGAATGTGATAATCATGTGTTTAAGTTTGATCTAGACTTGGTTCAACACATTAGAGCTGGTGTCTGGTTCAGGCTGTCTGATTTTTAGTTTATTTAATTGAGCCCTAGTTTTATGAGCAGTCTTTGTTTTGAAGCCATCATATTAACATTGTTAAACTGTCAAATAAAATTTTTGACCTATTGCCCAGATTCACAGGTCATCTCTAGTTGAATGTCGAGTTGAATCCATGCCTGTACTCTTTGTAAGTTACTGTCTACTTTTACAGTCAATCATATGACGTTTCTTTGTGGTCATAATTGCTGGAGAACCCTGGTTTTAGGACCAAATAATTCCATTCTATGCTCAAGAGGTTACAGGTTTTACAAAAAGACATTTAAAACAGGAATATGGCATGGAATTTGGGAGAAACTACATGCCCCCTGCCTTGTGGGACAGCACTTTTTCAACAAAGATGTACAATTGTAGACTGGTGTTAATGTTTTATTTGCTGCAAAATACAGGAAGGTCAAGTTGTGCCACTTGTCCATTTTTATGAAAATATTATAAAGTGTACATAGTATGTTGTATATTAAAAAGAAAATCTTTAAAATAAATTAAGGTGTGTGATCTGGGTCGTTTTTGTATATGATGGTTTTTTTATTATTATTACATTGTACATTAGAATTCCTTCTTTGAAGATTTTGGCAGGGAGGAACGTTTTTGAAGCTGCAGCAATTTCAAGCCCTCAGTAAACCAGTGGGTGGTGCTGTTAGAAAAAAATAAATACAGAGCACCTGTAAGAACTTGACTTTTTCAGGGCTGAAAATAAGACCGAAAATAAGGATCTTTTGCTGACCCAGATGTTTAGATTTACCCTAGCCTTCATATATTTTTTAGCAATTTTGATATTTTTATATGCCATATTTAAATCATTTTGGTCTTGTGAAGGTGTGTTTACATGTTTTCTTTACAAAATCAAGTTATAAATAAATTAGATTTTTACTTTAATTATATCTTCAGATTCTATAATTTCAATCCATTTTATGAAACCATATTATTTTCAATCTAACCGATGCTTCCAATATAAAGATAAAACGACTTGGCACATAAAACGACTATGATAAAATATGGGGGATAGGCCTATGCAGTTTTAGTACACAAAGTTCCAAAATGTTCTCATGAATGTTTTCATTTCTGTAAGTCAATTTTTGTGTCTGAAACTGGATTAGGATGTGCTGCTTAAATGATTTACCTTTCTGACATGTCACACAATAGCTGATTATAGTGTACCGATAGATAATCAACATGTAAGTTTAATAATATTGTAATAATAATGTAGTTGCGTCAAAAGTGTCGAGTCCATTTTTACTCCACACCGGCCCTTTAAATGTAAATCCACTTTTAGGGATTTGCGTGACGTCATTTCCTGAGGGAAAACAGCCACTCCACAATCTTTCGGACCGGGGCGAGTATCAGTTACACTGAACTCCAAACAAATAATGTGGCTGAGCCACACTGCGCCGTAGAAGATGGATATTTCAAAACACAAAGTTGTTTATTGATAAAGGCCGATGCTAGAGGACTCTTTCACTGGCGGAATATTATTCAGTCTGCAGCAAGTATCGCTTTTGTCTGTGGTCCGCCTGAAGATCAACAAGTGGATTGGCGCCGCTAGCGCGCGAGCGTCTCGAGTGGTCATCCCAGAGGTGAGCGCTATATATATATATATATATATCTTTTGATTAGTTACTAATATATATATATATATATATATATATATATATATATATATATATATCTTTTGATTAGTTACTATAGCCGTATTGTTAGCTCTAGCGGTTTGTAATATTAAATAAATACAGCACTTTTAGGTCGTTCCGCTGTTAAAATGTAAATTCTGCGCATTTTTTTTTCTTGAGCAAACAGGTGTTAGTGAAGTTCAGTCAGTCAGCGCGTGATCGTGAGCCACTCGCAATGATTCTGATCGAAGCATGAAACGTTTGATGTTTTATCAGCCGATATTTATTTATGTATTTATTTATTTTTTTCTTAAAAGGTGTTAGTGAGCTGCGGGTTTAATTTGAAGACAGAGAAATCAATAACTTGTAATAAAAGGAAATAACAGACCACTGTCTATAATGTGTATTTACCACAGTGGTAACTTACTGTAACTTAGTGAAGAGAGTGAAGGCAACTGCTTAAGTTTAGTTAACTGCAGTTGTATTCAGTGTCTCTAAATATCTTACACTGTTATTATTATATATTTTTTTCATAAATACCACAGTTTGTTTTATGGAAATTATAGTTATATTGACGTAACTGTGGTGATTTTTCCTTGCTACTGTGGTCTTATTACATGTGATTCATTATTTAAAAATAGTTGCTATACATGCAGCACAACACATACATACATATACTGTACATACAATCTGAGTTAATGGTCTTATTATATATTCCACAGTTAAGCTGTTGTTAGAGTTAAGAACTATAGCGAGTTGTCATTTGAATCTGAGATGGTCTTTCTTCCAGACTTGACAAACCAATCTCCCTGAACATGCTGCGCTTCCTTCGCCGGACTTTGGGCCGGCGGTCCATCCGCAAACATGCCGAGAAAGCTCGACTCCGGGAAGCCCAGCGAGCCACAACACACATCCCTGCTGCTGGAGATGCCAAGTCCATCATCACCTGCCGAGTGTCTTTGTTAGATGGCACAGATGTCAGTGTTGATTTGCCGGTGAGTTGACTGATACATTTAAGTGTACATGTGTATGGTGTTCATAAACCGATCTGTTTGGTCAGTTTCAGTGTTCTTGCCAGTTATACTTGTTGCGATACTATCTGTTTTAGTTGACATAAAAATCAAATGCTTAATTTTATAACGCAAACTATAGCTAAAAATTAAAAGGTATCCTTCATTGAAGCTCAAGGTTGAATCCTAGGCATCAATTTTCAGCCTGTGCTCTGACAGAAACTTGCCTACTGAGTCACGTTGATACTCCAGTATGACAGAGAGAATAGTCTCCATTGTTCATTGCTGTTTGAGACTGTTTTCTTATTACATAATCCTGAGAGAAAAGTACAGTGAAACTAGGCATCTCTGGTGGTGGCTAGAGATCTGTTTGGCACTTTTAATCTTTTAATAAATATGAGAAATCTTTACTTCCAACATTATCATTTTAATCACCTTGACTTGGACTGACTAGATTAGGAATTCCTTCAAAGAAGTTTTTTTACCCAGAGCTCAAGATTTAATCACCCACATAAAATGTATTTGTGCCAAAACCTGATGCTGTTTTTACTGCTGTGCCTTCAAATTTAATGTAAACACTGTCTTCGCATGTGAAATGAGAAACGGTGCTCTCAGGCTGGTCTTTTTTCCTGACAGTGCATGCATCTTAAATACATAAATTATCAAATCCTATAAATTAACATATAATTCCTCTAAATCAAAAGAAAAAATAAAAAATATTAAAAAAAAAAAAAAAACTTAAACACAAACTACTACATCATGCCTTCTGACCCCGATTGATAGTTCATACTATTTTAGCAAGTAAAGGGCCTTTTTATTAAGCAAACATAAGAACTAAATTAATATTATTAAAAATATTTCAAGATGAACATTTACTGGACTGAAGCAACTTGGGCTACTTGATTATTCATTCATTCATTCATATATATATATATATATATATATATATATATATATATATATAGTACAGGTCAAAATATATTTGGTCAAACAAACATTACTATTTTTTAATGTTTTTGAAAGAAGTTTCTTCTGCTCATCAAGCCTGCATTTATTTGATCAAAAATACAGAAGAAAAATGTAATATTGTGATATATTATTACAATTTAAAATAATTGTTTTTCAAATAATTATACCTTAAATTATCATTTATTTCTGTGATGCAAGGCTGAATTTTTAGGATCATTATCACATGATCCTTTAGAAATCATTCTAACATGATGATTCATTATCAAAGTTGGAAACAGTTCTGCTGCTTAATATTTTTTCAGAACATGTGATACTTTTTTAGGATACTTTGATGAATAAAAAGTAAAAAAAAAAAAAAAAAAAAAGCTATGTTTTTAAAATATAAATATTTTGTAATAACAATATACACTACTGGTCAGTAATTTGGGGTCAGTAATTTTTTTCTTTCTTTCATTTTTTAAATAAAATCAATACTTTTATTCAGCAAGGATGTGTTAAATTGATAAAAAGTGATAGTAAAGAAAATATATTTTTATAATTTTATTTTTATTTTGAATAAATGCAGTTATTTTTAACCTTTTATTCATCAAATATATTAGACAGCAGAACTCTCATAATAAATCAGAATATTAGAATGATTTCTAAATGATCATGTGATAGACTGGATGTTACATGTGACACTGAAGGCTGGAGTAATGATGCTGAAAATTCAGCTTTGCATCACAGGAATAAATTTTTTTTTTTTTTTTTTTTAAAGTATATTCAAATAGAAAACTATTATTTTAAGTTGTAATAATATTTCACAATATTACTGTTTTTTCTGTATTTTTGATCAAATACATGCAGGCTTGATGAGCAGAAGAGACTTCTTTCAAAAACATTAAAAAATATTAATGTTTCCAAACTTTTGACCTGTACTCTATATATATATATATATATATATATATATATATATATATATATATATTTTGCATAAGTCATGTTAGCATGTGTGTGTCAAATATGATACAACAGACTTTTGAAAAAAGTTATTTTATTATTTGCCCCCACAATTGAAACTACAGAGTTTTAAACTAAGCATTTTGGTTTCATCTTACTAAAATATATTACTGGGATACATTGAGTGATTGTTGATATTTACCATTTTATTTATAGTCTGATATACAGTAACAATTTCAGTGATTTAGAATTTCGTCTTACATATAAATCTGAGTATCTGCACCAAATTGCATATTTTGTCAGTTTGGACCTCTGAATTAAATTTCATATTCTCATAGGGTGACTGACCACCTGGTTGTTGCTCTATTGCAGGTCAGCTAGCAATATTAACCTATTTTTAATGATAAGATAATGTGCTATAAATCACCAATAAGATTTATAAAATGTAAGTTGTGACTATAAATATCTAAATGTTAATATATAATAGTAGGGGTGTAACAGTTCAGATTTGTCTTGGTTCGGTTCAGTACGGTATGTGCTAGTGTTGTCACAGTACCAAAATTTCAGTATTTGGTACCAATACCAGTGAAAATCCATGGTTCTCGGTACCATTTTCGGTACCAAAGCAAAATACAAAAACATGTTAATTAAAAAATTTGACTATACTTTAGTTTAATCCAAACTGTGTACATACTTAATTTTAAGGGGATTTTGAATTTTAAAGCCAAGATTAAGAACTAAGTTAGCTAAAAAACTGCTTTTCTGACATATGACACAAACGATGTTAACCATTTGTACATTCTCTAACATATATATTTTAGATTCACAATTCATTAAAAAGCCTTTGGTGTGTAAAAATAGTAAATATCATCCAGTTTTTTTTTTTTTTTTTTTACCCTAATAAAAGTTATAGCCTAGGAGCATTAAATAGTTTATAAAGAAACTAATTCTAATGCTCATTATATTAGCGTTAGCCGCGCTTATGCTAACGATTAACTACTCTAATAACAACGTTCATTTCAATCCGACATTCAATTTAAAATATGTTTCAATTAACATGTGCAATATAACCTAAACACATATGCAAATGAGTTTAGTTGAAACACAGATAGTGTGTGTTGTTCATGTCTCACTTGCACTCATGCACTTTCAACAACCGGATGAAGAAGGTCTGAGGTGTAAATGACTGGTATAGTAGTTTTTTGATCATTGCTGTTGTAATGTGGGAAGCCGATAGTCTGTTTTACTCGTTGTTATTTTCAACAAACCATCGTCAGATTTGAGATGACCCATGGTGCAAGGGAGGACAATCTTAAATGGGTGGGGGTGGACCGCAGTACGTACCAAGTGTACCGTGATATGTATCGTGGGTGGTGTAACGCGATTTCTCGGTTTGGTTTGAATATTGTTACACCCCTAGTTAATAGTGAACATGGGCATTGCTATTTTTAGGGGGGCTTTAGTAAGAAACAGAGGGCAAGGTGTGTGTTCATTAATAGATTGTTATAATATCTGCATCTGTGCAGTTCTTTGTCGTAATACAGTTTACAAAATGTCATGGGGTAGCAATCAGTTTCCCATCTTCTGTAAAGTTTTCACTCTGTTCACCCCTCATCATACCACAGCTGTTTCCTCCAGTGAAAATGTAGCCCTTTAACACACATGAGCGCATACTTTATGAAACGATCATGTTGCTATTTTAATTTGACAACTAACTTTCAATATAAAACACATTACAGTGTAGGGCTGCACGATTATAACAAAAATCATAATTGTCGATTATTCCCTTGAAATTCCAATTGCGATTATTACGATTATCACAATTTACATTGAATGATGTCTATACCATTGTTTGATACAACTGCGTGCCGTATTTTTTATATGAAAATAAGCTAAAAAAAAAAAGGGAAAAACTTTTAGTGCTTTTCAACAGTATTAAGCCTCAAATGTCAACTATACATCGGATTGGTTTCTTCTTTAAATGATTAAAAAGAGTAAAAAATTATGAATGGTATAATAATGTTATACTAAAACTTAAAACAATGGAAAAACCCTTAAGATAATATGTAGAAAGAACAAAAAAAACATCTTAAGCGTGCAGAATAACATAAGTGGACTTTGAACAATTAATTGCCACTTCGAACGATTACATAATTGTGGCATCCATAATTGTAATCGCGATTAGAAATTCGATTAATTGTGCAGCCCTATTACAGTGCATTAACTCATAGTCATGCAACAAAATGATTAATAACAGTGACAGACAGTACTTGAAAGAGGTTTCTATACTTGAGCTAAAGAGAGAGGGTAGTACTAGAAATGCAAACAGTAAAATTTTGTGTTTGTTCAGTAAACAGTTGTGTGTGTGTGTGATCAGGAAGACTTGTATTTGGCTTACTCATTACTCAAATGTTATAGGCCTACCCATCTATTCAATACAGTGGAATACTGCAATAAGTTTAGTATACCACCCTACCCTATTAGTCAAACATTTCTTTATTTTCTTTATTTTCTTTATTTCTTTATTATTATTTTTTTTTTTATTATTATACCCCTATTGGGGGCTGAGCCCCCCTAAAATTAAAATCCTAGAATAGCCCCTGATAGTGAATATAATTTTCCTTAAGCGGTGTTTAGGTTATTCTACTTTATTAGATTAGACAAATATTTGCATTTTTTTACCTGGCTCAGTTCATCTACATTTTTGACTTTGATCAGGACCTGGCTTAAAAGTTGTTACTTGAGATTTGACTATGACTTGAAAAAATGTATGATTCAGGGTGTGCCCTCAAGCCCAGGTCACATAGATCTGACCCAGATGCTTCATGCTTGTCATTCTGTTTACTGATCAGCCGTAATACCATCATCCCTCTTGTAGCATGTGGTCATTAGACTGCTTTGTCAGTGAATGACTTGATCCCCTCATCTTCTTTATGCCTTTGTTTACGCTGTTATTGAGCCACTGGTAGGAATTTCCTTGATCTCCACCTGAATGTGTTACGTTTGATGTATGACAGAGTGTGTTGTTGAACTCATGAGTGTGTTGCATTTTTCACCAATGACCGATCGTATCGTTAGATAAGACCCTTCTTCCCTGGCTGGGATCGTGTAGAACGCTTTGAAGCTGCACTGAAGCTGCAATTTGGACCTTCCCACCAAGTGAACCCCACTGAAGTCCACTATATAGAGAAAAACCCTGGAATGTTTTCCTCAAAAACCTTAATTTCTTTTTGACTGAAGAAAAAAAATGACATGAACATCTTGTATGACATGGGGGTGAGTAAATTATGAGAAAATTTTAATTTAGGAGTGAACTAATCCTTTAACAGAACACATCATAGACCTAAGTTTTTAAGAAGCCATATTAGTAATGATTATAAACGAGAATTGTTAACGATATTTCCAATATCCACACAGCTGACAGATTTACCTGTTGTAGTTTGTTCAAGTTTGTTCAAGCACAAAATAGAGACTGTTTTTCTGCACATTCACTTTGCACGTCTCCATGTCGATCTCTCTCGCGCTAACCAACTGAGATGCATTTAGCAGGTGTGCTGCAGAGATGAAGACTGTTTGAAACACTTTTTTTCTGCTAAAACTTTGATGCACATCATCTCAGATTAATACATTACATGCACATTTTTAAGTTATAACATGTAAATACATAGACCTAGTCACCAATGGCCACCTCAGCAAAAACTTCACTCACAATTTAATATTTTTGGCAAATGCGACCGTTTTAGACGTAGTTTGGAGCCCTGAATATATTTCTTAGTTCCTAGAGGTAAGATTGGATAATGAACCAGATGACAGTCCAGACCTGCTGTCATTTGTGATTTTTATCTCTCGTCTTTATTTTTATCCTACAATAAATTAAGATTAAAATCCTACGATAAGTCTATATTTATAGACTGCAATACAATAAGATGTTCTTGCACAGAACTGAATTGAAATGCAAAGTATGCCTAAATTATTATTATCAAATATAGATGTATAATTCATACTGTTTCATATAGTTTATTTTTTCTATGACAATTAATTGCACAAAAAAAATCTATGAAATACATTCACACTTTAGGTTAGATTTTATCATTAATAATCACATAATTGTTTTGGGGCATCAATTTAAGGCATTTGTTTTGTGGTCTTGCATCCATGGGTATCTGCGTGTTATTTTTTTATTTAATTGTCTGGCATCTTAATGCAGTGTGGAAAGTCTAATAGATATTAGTTGTTTACTGAGGGCACTTGGTTATGTTCCTCTGGTTTGATTATGATCAGTGTGGTCTCTGGGCTGGTCTCTGTGGATTACTAATGGCCTGTTTGAGGCTTGGAAAGGAAATAACCAATGTAAGCGGGATTCACATGCCATAGTAGTTTACTTTAAGATCTTAATCTGCCTTTTTTCTTCTTTGTTCTTATTCTAGATAGCTGGCACTATTTTGTTGTTGTTTTAAAGATTCCCTCTGATCTGTCATACACAAGGGAATGATGGGTATAAACTGAACTAGTGGTGACTGATAAATTAGAAGATGAGTTCCCAACGGCATAACCTGGAGTAAACAGTCCCACCAAAAAGTTATCATTTTATTAAACCTCATGCTTTTCCAAACCCACATTACTTACGTTCTTACATAGAGCATTAAAGGAGGTTTTTGGTAGGATATTAATTCTACACTACATGTTTTTTAAAAAGCACTGCAGAAACTGAACTAACCTCAATTTATTATGATGTTGTTTTTAAGGACAGACTGTTTTTTTTTTTTTTTTTTGGTCTCATATTCACACAATTTAAGCATAAAGTACAGAAGACCAGCCACAGCACCTATCTTGACAGAGAGACAACAAACTCATTGTATAGTACTATGCTATTGGAAAAGAGACATAAATATCTTTACAGTCCGCAAGCTGAACAAACATGCAGTGACCATCTGGTGCATCTCCAAGGAAAAGCTTTTCAAACAGTCTCCCCGGATACCCATAAATACTGAATCGCTGTTTCACTGCCCAGTGTGAAGGTGGAAGATTTAAGTTCACTTAATTTCCTGGCTTGACATGTATGTTCTCTCACATTTAAGGAATGAAGCCAGGCCTAAACAGGCAAGCCCAATATTAAAAATCATGAGAAGCACATATTAGGGCTGGGTCAACCTGTTAGTTTAGGTTGACTACTTCATTGAAAAAACTGTAATATTTTAGTTGCAGTGCTTTAATAGAATATATGGCCATGTTAGGACCCTATGAAATCAGTTTTATTTTTTCCTAAATTCTGTTTAATTTTTTTCCAAATTCCATTATTTCCGTTATAATTTTTCTGGATTCTGTTTTTTTTTTTTTTTTTTGGACTCCTTTTTAATAGTTAAATTAAATTGTGTTAATCAGAAAGCATGTCTAATTAATTAAAATCAAGCCACTTATAAATTTTCAAATCAAATTTTTAAAAGTTTAACAAAAATTACGTGTAGGGGCCTATGAAATGTTTTATTTTTCTCACCATATTTTTTGTTGTTACCAAATACTGTTTTATCATGTCTAATTATTTGAATGCATAAAACAACTTAATTTATAAAAAAAAATTCTTAAAGTAGCCTTATGAATTGTTTTTGCCGCAGAATTTGTGTTTTTCTGGTTATCAACTGAATGTCATATGTATGATCTGTTTTAGTTTAGTTTTCTGTGTTTCCATTCTCCTTCCTTGTTCTTTTCCATGGTTTTTGATTTAATTAGCTCCACACTTGTTTCAGTTCTCCCAATTAAGTTTCTATTACTTAAGTCTGTGTTTCCTTTTGTTCCTTTAGCCCTATTCGCACGGGATTAGTATTACCTGGTGACCTCCAGTCATTTGTAATAATTGCGGAGGTTGTCTGTAATCTTAATCCCATGCGAATTGCCCATGTCTGTAATTTGTAAAGAAAAAATTCCCCCGCAAAAGACCTACCATATTTCGCCGAACACAGAGGTCCTGTGATAATTTTAGTCCCGTGCGAATTGACATCTCTGTGATTTTGTCCTGGATTTGGCAGATCGTATATAATTTTATGAGGTTTTTGTGGTCTCTGTGCGCCTTTTTATCCATCTTCCGCGAAGAATGGAGCTGCGTTAGAGTGTTTGATAGTATTTTGGGTGCTGTCATATCGCTACACCATACAATTTGCAGAAAGAGAAAGCTGAAAAGGTTTTGAGGTTAATGTGTTACAAATAAATCAAGCATAAAGCTTGAGATATTATTTTAACTTGGTTAAATATAAATGACAATCGATTAAGGCGATTCATCTGCGATAATGAATGCGATATTGCGTAGCTTGTCCGTGATCTACGGCTCTGTCTATTAAGTGCCGCTCCATTTGAAAGCAGGTGATGGTGATTTAGCGGTAATCACGGAACCAGATTTACTGACTAGATGCGCATGATCATATCATTAGATATATCGCCCAGCCCTAGTGCCTATTCTCTCCTGTGGATTATTAAAATAACTTTTTGATTATACTCCTTCGTTGTGCACTTTGTTTTGCACAACCTACAGTGACACTGAAGGCATAAAACATTTAATTTATCCTTTAATTATTGAAAATTAAGCAAACTTTATTTTTTGGCAAACAAATGGGATTTACAATTAAAATTAAAACCTGAAGAAGAAATATTGTGTGATTTATTCCTTAAAAAATAATGTTTGTTTCATTTTAGTAGTAGTATGTACATTCTACTGGAAAATAGACTTCAAATCAAACCAGAATTTTATTTTAATCGGGTTGCCGTGAAAACCTTTACAGTTCTGTGTATGTGATATGAGCTAGTTTTACTCAAATCAAACGGTCAAATGCTCATGAAGTGACTCTCACAGCAGTTCTGGAGATGATGTTCATGTGTTTACGTCCTCATTTAGAGAGACAGCAGACGCTGAAACCACCGCGAGCGTCACGCGTGCTTCAGTATGTGTGTAATAAACAAAACACGCATCTGTGCCATTCATTAACAGACATACAGAACATGCAGGATTCATATTTAAATCGACTTTTGAGGCTTAATATTTACAGATACCAGTCTATATTGCGATTTGATTTAAGTGTAATGACCTACTTTTTATTAATTCATTTAAAATTTGACAAATTCCATGACGTTCCGCTTTAAACTGTGAATTCTGTTTTTATGACTGGATTCCGCGATTCCGTCCATGTTTTCCGTATCGCAGAAATCATTGGGCCCTACCATGTTGACACACCAACAGAATACGGTTGTCAGTTCTGTATTTGAGCCCTTAATACGGCTGCATTCACACTAGGGCTGCACAATTAATTTAATTTCTAATCACAGTTACAATTATAGATGCCACAATTACGTAATCGTTCAAAGTCCACTTATGTTATTCTGCATGCTTAAGATTTTTCTTTCTACATGTTTAATTTTAGTTTTGGTATAACATTATAATACCATTAATATCTTTACTTTTTTATAAATTAAATAAGAAACCAATCCGATGAATAGTTGACTTTTGAGGCTTAATACTATAGAAAAGCACTAAAAGTTTTTCAGTTAGAGTGTTTTTAGCTTTTTTATTTTCATATAAAAATATGGCATGCAGTTGCATCAAACAATGGTATAAACATCATTCAATGTAAATTGTGATAATTGTAATTAATAATCACAATTACAATTTCAAGGGAATAATCGACAAAAATTCACACCCCAAAATTTTTATGACTCACAACCGCATTCTCGGAAAGCCCACAATGTTTGAATAGAACCACACTGGTCAACTAGTTGCCTGTCACATCATACACATCATACAAACTTGAGCCTACTGTGTGTTGTGGGTTTCCATGTGTGGTTTCTTTAAAAGTGCACTAAGTGAATTTTGCCAAACAATGTTGATATTTGAAAGCACCGAAAACAAACACGCCCATACCCCAACAGGACCTCACCCCTATTTTGATAACTCTGCCCCACGCTTACGTACACAACACTGGAAGCGACGATGGTGGAATCTGCTATGCCTGCCGGCCACAGCATATTCAAGCAAAAGCCAACACAGATTAGTTGTGTGAAAAAGCAAAACCAACATAACTCACCTTTCAAGAAGAAACAAATCAACCTCAGCATCCGATTCCCTTCCGCTCCTTGATTTCTCTTCACCGCTGGAAAGCTGCTTCAGTATATTCCAGGTCTTACCTCTTGCCTGATCATAACCTTTCTTTTTAATGTTTTGTTCCTCTGAAATTTTCCTCTTTTTTTTTTCTGCCATCTTTCGCTATCTATAGTTGATCTGCTAATATCCATCCTGTGCACTCACTGAGCACTCGCTTTTCCTTATCATTACTAGACAAGCCACTTACTGCTGATTGGCAGTGAATGTGTTATGGGACTTGGTCAGACACTGTGGTCAAAAGCGTTTTTCAAATATTGCTTAGTGCACCTTTAACTTACAGAGGTGCATAGTGTGTGTTGTCATCCAGTCACTGTTCTCCACTGGAGATGCTCAACCCAAATATAAAAGCTATTGTGTGTTAATGAAGATTTGACGGTTGAACTCTTATCATGTCAAAAAGTGATGAGACTTTTATGGACGTTGCCATATTGGATATCAGTGTCACTAGGGGTGGGCAATATGACCAGAATCTTATTTCAAGGTGTGAGAACTTTTATTGTTAAATTAAATATTTATCTCTATAGCTATTTTTATGTTATGTTTGTTATTAAAAATAAGAAAAAGAAGCAAATTACAAACACAATAGGACAAATAGGCAATCAGTAGATTACAGTAGGCTAGAGTAGGTTTATTTAACGTAGTAAAAAATATTTCAGAAATTGAAAATAAAATGTATAAATAAAACACTACATAGTCTTCACTGTATCAGTCAAACATGAACTGATTCTTATTAAAGATCCAAAAGTGATTCAGTCAAGTGCAACATTAATAATGACATAGAGCAGCAGGTAAATTAGACTGCTGTCCCTTTAAGACCAACTGCATGGATCTAATATACAGATTAGGCATTTTAACATAATTGTTTGTGTATTTGACCAAGCACGAAAGAGATCTGTTTTTGCGATCACGTGCTGTCTGAGAGAGGCGCGCACTTCGTCTGTGTGTCAGTCAGTGCGAGCAGCAGATTGAGTTCTGTGTCACTGTTTATTGCGCTTAATAACTTTATTAAACATCATGCAAGTCCCAAATTGGCAATCGCATGCTGTCTGAGAGAGGTACTTTCTCAGTTTGTGTCAGACAGTGTAAGCCCCGCACTGATTTTTTTTTCACTGCTTATTGAACTTAATAACTATCAAGTGTGGCCCATTCTTTTTTTTCTCATTGATGCATGTTTCCTTGTCACTCCAAGGGGTATATATCTTTTAAGTAGTACTATGTTATAGGGGTGGGAGATATGAGCTAAAATTCATATCATGATATTTTACACTGTCCAGGCGATATCGACATTATATTGCAATATGAGGGGAAAAAAATTACAGGCAAAATATTTTAACCTCATATTAAAAATTTTCAATTAAATTTAATTAAATTTAAATTAAATTAAATATTGTGTGTTTGAGTAGGCCAGTGGTTCCCAAACTTTTTCTGCCAGGCCCCCCTTTTGTAGAGAACAATATTTTCAGGGACCCCTCACCCCCTCTTTTTTTTGTCTCTTATGCTCTCCAAGGTTATTAATAAATATGGCAAACACTGTAATATTGTGAAATATTATCAATTTAAATGATCTATTTTAATGTTTTAACATGTAGGCTACTGTATTCCTGTTATCTGCTCAGTAACCATTTCTGATTATTATCAATGTTGTAAACATTTGTGCTGCTTAGTATTTTTGCACATAGTATTTCAACCACAGCAGAGAACATCAGGGTTCTATTTGCTCCGCTCGCGTCTAGTGTAGACTAGGCATGGGCCGATTACCGGTTTCAAGGTATACCGCGATTTGAAAATGTCACTGTTTCAAAACAACTAATATTTTTCATTATACCGTTCCTGCATGATTGTGCTGTTTTCCATGTCTCCTCAATGACTGAAAGAGTAGGAATCCCTCAGGCTGGGTGCAGTGTAGAGAGTAACACTGACCCCTCCTTCTCCTGTTGGTGTGAGTGAGTGGTCAGTCACGTGTGTGTAGGATGGCCGAACTTAAGGAGCTCCCCCTTGAACTCACGCATTTTGGCAATTCTGAGCAGTCACAGACAGCGTACGCTCTTCTGTGTCAGCCGTGCTGCGCTGGTGTGCTGTTTTCTTTCAAACCAAAGTGTAAATACATGTAAAAAATGTATCCTTGTGCCGCGGCTGATACAGAAAAGTGTACGCCGCCTGCGTACTGCTCAGAATTGCCAAAATGTCGCTACGCTGATTTGGAGAGACCCAGAGGATAGGAATTGTTGAATAAAGTCATTATTTTTTATTTCTTTGTGTACAAAAAGTATTCTCGTTGCTTCATAACGTTATGGTTGAATCACTGATGGCAGATGGACTATTCTGGTGATGCTTTTCATACTTTCCTGGACCTTGACAGTGTTATTTACTTGGCAGTCTATGGGACAGTCTCAAGCCTACCGGTTTTTATCCAAAATATCTTAAATTGTGTTCCAAAAATGAATGAAGCTTTTATGGGTTTGGAAAGACATGGGGGTAAGTGAATAATGACAAAATGTTCATTTTGCGGTGGAGTAACCCTTTAAAGGGGGTGAACTTAGAAACTTAACTGAAACATCAGCATGGTAGACAAACTTAAAAAAAAAAAAATGACATCTGAGCATTGCATTTGGTTAGTTTTTAATATTATCCGTTCAAACAACCCACTGACTTGTCATTTGTTATTCACAACTATTAGCATATTAACATGTAATACGAGAGGGTGGTAGATACGGGTTCAGAACAAGCAATCAAAGCAAGTGTTACTTTCTGTCCTGCTTGCTGGAAGCACACTGAGGAAGTAACTGCGCCTCCAAAGGCTGTATGTTGGCATAGCAGCCTGGAAAACTTCAGCTGAACAATGTGAGCCCTGAGCCTGAGGTTCACTCAAGCACACAATGGACTCTTTGTCTGCATTCTTGCAGCTCGCTGGGATGCTTTGTACACTATGCCAACTCACTGGGGCCTGCGTGAGCATCCGGTGCTGTTCGCATGGGCTACGGCTAAACCGGCCTTTCCAACTCTGAGTGCAACAGTTGGGTGAGACACTTGTGTGTCAGCGCTCTTTGTTTCATACATGGAGATGCTAGCATGGATGTAGCTGACAATAAACTACTACTTTGAGTACTAAACAGTGTATTTAAATAAAGTATGCTAAAGATAAAGGGGTTTGTTTTATCTTGGATCTTATGAAAACAAGAAATTGAAACTTATAACTCACTTTGATTTACATCAGACAGTCCATGAAATGGACCCTTTGGTAATCACTTCTAGTAGTAACATTTATCACTTGCTTAAAACCAACCTTGCAAAATGTTTGAATATTCTTCTTTTTGTTTCTGTCTTTGGTGGTCATGGGTCAGGGGCATCCTCCATTGTGAAGCTAGACTGTGATTGTATCACTGGCTTGACAAGATGCAGTATCGTATGAAATCAGGCACAATTGAAGTCAAGAATTTGAGCTGTAGAGGCTTATTCAGACAGAGAAAGACAGAAGAGCTCTTTCTGCAGTTTGGAATTTGGAATTTTGTACATTAAAGGGTTAGTTCCCTAATTAAAATTAGGCCATAAATTACTCACCCTCAAGGCATCTAAGGTGTATATGACTTTCTTCTTTCAGACGAATCCAGTCAGAGTTATATTTAAAATTGTCTTTGATCTTTTAAGCTGTTTAAATGCACTCAGCAGGTGTTGCGTGAATCAGTCCAAAAAAAAAAGTGAAATAAAAAGCACCATCCATTAAAAAAAGTGTCTCATAAGGCCTCCTAAAGCGAATCGTTGTTTTTGTAAGAAAAATAACCATATTTAAAACGTAATAATCTATTCAATCTAGCTTGCGCTCACTGTTGTAAATGGTAGCAGCTCCGGGCAGATAATGTATGAGGCCGGCGTTGCACATGCGCTGCTCAGAAGTGATGAACGCAGAAGCGCAGAGGAGAGATCAAAAGAAAACAACGGTCACTAATTAGAAGTACAAAACGAGGATTTGTAAAGAAGAATGTCAAAGGATTTCGATAAAACCCAAGAGGAGACTGGTTTTCCTTTGCTAAAGTAAGGAAACTTTGCTTCCTTTGCTCCTGTTAACAAATGTTGGTTTTCACGAGACTCACCAACGCATGCGCAACGCCGACCTCATCCTCCAGGAGCTGCTTCCATCTATGACTGTTGGCGCAAGCTAGATTAAAGTAATTATTACATTTTGAATATGGATATTTTCCTTACAAAAACGCATTGATTTGCTACAGGATGCCTTTTATTCACCCCCTAGAGCCGTGTGAGACACTTTTTTTTAATGGATGGGCGCTTTTTATTTCACTTCTTTTGGACTGATGCACTGCAACACCCGCTGAGTGGCATTAAACAGCTTGAAAGATCAAAGACAGTTTTTAATATAACTCCGACTGGATTCATCTGAAAGATGAAAGTCATATACACCTAGGATGCCTTGAGGGTGAGTAATTTATGGCCTAATTTTCATTTTTGGGTGAATTAACCCTTTAATATTAAACTTTATATCCTATAGACAGATGGAGTGTTAATATTTAAATGAAAAGAAAAAAAAAAACACTTTTAAACTTGATTCCAAAGAACTGAAGTTTTTTGCTTTAGATGTTTGGAACAGAGAAATGTTCAGTAGTGCTAAAACAGTGTTTTAGTCAATGTTAGATTGGCCTACTTGGCCAAGACCTTATCCACTGACCTGCTGTATCAGTGCTATTGCAAGCCAGTACATGTAGTTCCAGTACACATACTGAGTTATAAACAAAAATGAACTTTGCTTAATATTACATTGTTAATATCAGTTTAAAAGCTAAGCATGCAAGGCACTAGACTGTTAGGATTCTAAATCATTCTTTATTTCTCTCTCTCTCTCTCTCTCTCTCTCTCTCTCTCTCTCTCTCTCTCTCTCTCTCTCTCCAGAAAAAAGCTAAAGGTGCAGAGCTGTTTGAACAGATCATGTATCACCTGGACGTTGTCGAGAAGGATTACTTTGGCCTGCGCTTCATGGATTCAGCCCAAGTACCAGTAGGAGCAAAAGGATTTCTAGATAGTGGATACAATATGTGCTTTGATACATCAGCCGATTTGATCTAATTGATGGGCCTGTTATGTTCAAATAGTCAACACTTGCTCACCTCCAGTGTGGATGGTTGCATCATGATAAAACTAGAACGCCTCTGTCGTAATCTCCAATAAATATGTGCATTTATTTATTTAGTTCACACTTGTATCCTAAGCTACATACCAATACGGAGTACTACAGCATTTTACAGAGTAGATTTGTTGGGAAGTTAGTTGGCGGGGGAGGTTGGTGGGGGGCTTGGGTTAGGGGGGTACTAAAATGTATGCAGGCAGCAACTGGTAGCCAGTGAAGTGCGTCTAAGAGTGTTGTGACATGCACACTCATCTCTTCATGATGTGCTTTGAGTCAAACACAACTCCCAGAATTCCTGGCTGTTTGGATGCTGTTTTCATTGCTGCACCTAGCTAAATTAAAGTTTTGGTGCATTTCCAGCTTGCATTGTAGATGCATTGTTACTGCACAGTCAATAAAAATCAGGAGCTGATCTTTTTTTTTTTTTTTTGATCTGATCATCTTTTTTTTTTTTTTTTTTTTTTTTACAGTTTTATTTGCTTTAACTTTTTTTCTGATGGTTCTTTTTTAGTATTAGCAATGGTTATTTAATAACTTCTGTTGAACTTATTAAAAATAACTTCAGTACTCATATTCTGATTAACTTTCTTTATTGACAGCTATGTACTTTTAAGAGGAATACAATGTTGAATATGCAAAGAGCAGCAGACAGGGCTCAGGCTAGTGCAGAGTCTTATGTGTAGAACAGACAGAGGGAGGGAAGAGGGTGTGAGGAATGTGTGGGAGAGACTGAGACACCCTATTCTTCCATCAGCATGAGTATCTCCTCCCTCCCTCCCTCCCTCCCTCCCTCCGTCCGTCCACATTGTTCATGCATCACCCCGTTAGTGCAGCCCAGCTCAATAGACGGGACAGAATTTTCTGGTGTTTTCAAACCAGACTATAAAAACACTTTTTGCACACCAACCAAAGTAGCTTATGAATCCCATTTTTTACTTTATATATATATATGCAGCAAACTTAAGGTTCTCCACAACTCAAACATGTGAAATGTTTCATTTACTTACATTTACAGCACTGGCTTGATGTCACCAAGAGCATCAAAAAGCAAGTCAAAAGTAAGTAAAATGCTGTTCTTACTACTGAGCTCACTTCTTGGTAAATGCTGTTTTGGAGAGGTTTGATTATAGGAACAGTAATAAGGCCTGATGGAATACACTTGAACGCTCCTCCATAAAGAATTAACCGTGGTTATTTGTTCAGAAGCTCTGTTCCAAACCATGTGGGCTGTCTTGCATTGTGTTATATAGGTAGGCAGCTCACAAGTCTTTGTAACAGAGCAATGTTTTAGTTATTCTTCCTTAGTGCTCTCAGAAATAGTGGTTTGAATAAGGTTAATGCTTAACTATGTCTGTGAAGGGCAGGTATACTGAACCATGAAATGGAAACTCTGTATTTCATCACTTGCATGACATTCTTTCTGAAATGTTTAGCCATAATAATTTTTTACACCACAATAAGCTGTATATTTGTGCACTAAAAACTCAACCATTTCTAGTAAGGCATTTTGCTGACCGTATCTGTTATGTTCTCTGCCTTTTGCCTTGATTCAGTTGGACCACCATATTGCCTCCATATGAGAGTAAAGTTCTACTCCTCAGAGCCCAACAACTTGCACGAGGAGCTAACAAGGTTCATCCTGTTTATACCATAAACAATCTCCTAATATTCATGCAACTGTTATACTCACTCCTTTCATCTTCATTATGTTTTGTAGATACCTTTTTGTATTACAGTTAAAGCAGGATATTCTCAGTGGCAAGTAAGTGGCAAGTTATTTTGAATTGTGTTGTGAATGTTAAAAATGAATGACATTTGACTGTGTATTATTTAAAGGTTGGCTACATAAAATGTGTTTTTGAGCAATGGGTTGTCTACATTGACACAGTTCCATTCTTAAAAAAACAGTGGCCCCAAAAGAAGTTGTTTGGATATATTGTTGCAAAAACCTTTCACATCTGACACGGTCTGTCAAAAATGTCTCACTGTAATAAAGTGCTTTGAAAAAACACTTTTATAAACCTTAGATTTCTGATGACTTTGTCTAAATACACTGTGATCACCATGTTTAATCCAGGTTAGAGTGCCCATTCGACACAGCAGTGGAGTTGGCTTCGTATGCTTTACAGGGTAAGTGACAGAACTGTGTTTCCTGAAATCAATTCAGAACCAGTTCTTGAAATCAAGATCATTTTTTTTTTTTAAAGGGTGAACTCTTGCAACCGTGTCTAATGTAAAATATATTAAAAAGTAATTTATTCCTGTGATGGCCTAGCTGTATTATCAGCAGCCATTACTCCAGTCTTCTATGCCACATGACCCTTCAGAAATCATTTGTGCAGAAGAAACATTATTATTGTCAATGTTGAAAACAGTTGTGCTGCTTCATATTTTTATGGAAACCGTTATGCGTTTTTTTAAGGATGCTTGAACATAATGACTCATACAACAGAGTTTATTTGTAATAGAAAAATATTGTAATATCTTAAATGTCACTTTTGATTAATTTAATGTGTCCTTGCTGAATAAAAGTTTTAATTTCTTTCAAACATTTGAACAGTAGTGTATATTATACTATAGTTGCACATTCTTTTCATTTATAAGGGGTCACATGATGTCAAAGAATTCAGTTTCTTAGCTTGTTCTGAACTTCTGCAACATTTTGGGTCACAGAGAAAGAGGTTGGACAGCGGTTTGAAGGATTTCTCTCTCATTCTCAAAAATAAATGACATCTCATTAGTGTGGGTCTGAAAGAAAGGGCTCCTAATCCCCCTCTTCCTATTGTGCTCTGATCTTCTACATAAATGCACAGCACTCTCCTGTCATTTAGAAAGTTTTTATGCTGTTTTGCAAGGGGCTTTTCCTGACACGTTTCATCTGTAGAAGAGAATGATTTGTCCTCGTACAGTTCAGGCCATTATGGAGCATTCAGAGTCCTGACCACTCGTAACTATATACCCTGCTGAATATATATATATGTGTGTATGTATGTATTATTTATTTATTTTTTCCTAAAAAATTAACTGAAACTTTTGAATGCCACTTTTTTGTTGACCCGTGGAACCTTTATCTTTCAGCTGAATTGGGTGATTTTGACCCTGCTGAACACAGACTTGACCTGGTGTCAGAATTCCGCTTCATCTCAGACCAGACAGAAGAAATGGAAGCAGCCATCTACAATGCGTGGAAGGAGTGCAGGTATAAATAAGCGAGCTCATTCTATAAAAACGTACCTCCTATCCTCACATGACGACTCCTTTTAAGTAAGTGCTTAGAGAGGAAATATAAATGTAAAGCAGTTTTAGTTCAATGTGTGGGTCATCACCTCTGACTCTTCTTGTATCTCTCCTGTCTACTCAGCCAAAGCTCTGCTGTTGACCCTGAACACTTTGTATCTGATTTATGACCAATCACTATGACCTTGACAAGTTGTAATCTACAGCAGAGGTGCAGCAGCTTGGTTGTTTTATTTTCTTTAGATTTTACTTTACCCTGTTTTTTGCTGATGTCACAGGGGCCAGACGCCAGCACAAGCTGAGATAAACTACCTGAATAAGGCCAAATGGCTGGAGATGTATGGGGTGGACATGCATATGGTGAAGGTATGCATCTGAAGCATGCAAGTTTGTGAAAATCAGGATTTTGAGGGGGACTCTCTTCAATCTGGGTATTTATCCGGAAACTTATCTGTTCTTTATGTTACCGCGTTCCTCCAGGCACGGGACGGAAATGAATACAGCCTAGGTTTGACCCCCACCGGAGTGCTTGTGTTTGAGGGGGAAACTAAGATTGGCCTGTTCTTCTGGTAAGTACTCCTTCACCAGCTCTTTACAGCTCAAGTGTGTAATTTTCTGCATCACTAGCAGCTACAAAAAGGTAATTGTGAAGAAAAATTTATATATATATTTTTTACATTTTCAGAAAAAATTATATGAAAAAAAAGTGATTTTAACATTAAAATATACTGCTTCCTGTGGGTCCTTGAGTCTTAAATTCAGTTTTATAAAATGTAAATTAATAAAAAGTCTTAAATATGTTACATGGTATGAAAAAGTCTTAAATTTTAAGAGAGAAAAGCAGTTGCTCTGAAATGGCTTAATGTGATCTCCCTCATCTGTTGGAAGTAATAAAGCAAAAACATTTCAAAATAAGAGTACCAGAGTATTTCAGGTTTGTTTAGAATTAAAAATCCCACATTATGCATTATCTTTTTTCCTTGTTATTTTGGCTGTACAGTATACTATTTGTCTCCTCTCTCTTGACTGCCCCATCACAGGAAAGACTAAAAACATTATTTAACACATTCAGTGTATGGATGTTACTAGTATTACCACAATAATATGTAATCTGTCTTTCTTTAAACAGATTATTATTGAGATAATTGAGATAATGGTACATAAACCAATTTCAATACATATTAAACAAAACATGTATTGAGTGTTTTAAACTTGCAGTTACCCTGTTTTGCTGATAAATAATGTTAAATCCTCACTGAATGTGTTTAGTTAAGTAAAATATTCAGAGATACATATGATGTAATGTCACTGTAATGACAATGGTCATTTTATCTAAAGCAAACTGATTGTCTGCCCAGGCCCAAGATCACGCGTCTGGACTTTAAGAAAAGCAAACTCACTCTGGTGGTAGTGGAGGATGATGAACAGGTAATGCAGGAGATAGAAGAGGTAAAGACACATCTCACCCACACATACACACATGCATGTACAGGTTCACACATCATCTGCTTGTGAGGGGTGATCACAAACAGTACACACTCTTGACTCGAGTGTGATTTAAAGCTGGTATGAACATGCACCTTAAATGTAACTTCTGTCACCACTTTTCACAGTTCAAACGGTTGTTTTGTTCATACATAAATAGCAAGTTTAAAAGCAGTTGGTAGGTGTGTAGGTGGTCCCAACGTTATTTGAGGTGTATTAGGACCTGTTTATGTTTATGCTACAAATACAATGTAGTATGCAGTTTCTATTGCGATGTGAAGCACGTGTCTTACTGCATCCAGAAACAAACCACTTTTTTGAGTGTGTATGTGCTCTTGCTGAGACTGTTGGCATCTCTCCAGCTTGAATTAATAAATGACAGTCTCCCTTCAGGCATGCCTGGCATCTGAAACACTTCACACTTTATAAAGTGTGTGGACAGAACTGCCCATCACTCTAAGTTTGTACATATAGAATAACAATGTCAGTCATGACTGATGACACATGATGGTGTCAGCCAGCAAATGTGTATTTTTATGTATTTTATTGCAAAATTATTATCATTATTATTTTATAATAATAGCAATTTTTGCCACATTGTGCAGCCCTGTAAACATGCACAAGAAGTCTGTATGTACTGCATGTAAAATAGCTAAACTAGTTTTGGCAGTTTGGAAAAATGTGTGTACCCTGAAAGGTAACTTTGTCTGGAGAGTTCAAATTAGCTTCTGTTAATAATGTAACAAAGGTGTCTAGTCTAGTGATTAAGCCTTTCTTGGTGGTTAGGCCAATATGTGACCCTGGAACACAAAACCAGTTTAAGTGTCAATTTTACGAAATTGAGATTTATATATCATCTGAAAGCTGAATAAATAAGCTTTCCATTGATGTATGGTTTGTATAGGACAATATTTGGCCGAGATACAACTAATTGAAAATCTGGAATCTGAGGGCGCAAAAAAAAAAAAAAAAAAAAAAAAAAAAAAAAACTTGAGAAAATCACCTTTGAAGTTGTCCAAATGAATTCTTAACAATGCATATTACTAAACAAAAATTAAGTTTTAAGTTTTTATTTACAATAGGAAATTTACAAAATGTCTTCATTGAACATGATCTTTACTTAATATCCTAATGATTTTTGGCATTAAAGAAAAATCAGTAATTTGGACCCATACAATGTATTTTTGGCTATTGCTTAAAATATACCCCAGCGACTTAAGACTGGTTTTGTGGTCCAGGGTCACATATGTTCTAAACAACATTTGTTAGCATATTCTTGATTTTACGTTTGTTTATGCCTTCTTCATTCCTTTTGTAACACCAGAGGACAAGTTAGCAGTAAATTGCTCTTACATTTTGACCTCTGCCTTAGGGGAAAGAGCAGGAGCACACGTTCGTCTTCCACATGGACCATCCGAAGGCTTGCAAGCATCTGTGGAAGTGTGCCATAGAGCACCATGCCTTCTTCCGGCTACGTGGCCCGGTCCAGAAGAGTTCAACCCGCTCTGGGTTCATCCGCATGGGTTCACGTTTCAGATACAGGTATTTTTTTCTAGAGTTCATTAGTCATTTGTCCATCATAAGTGTCTGGCAGATAATAAAATAGATTAAAAAAAAATCCTACAGACTTCTGACATTGACTAAGAAAGTTAGCACACACTAAAACCACTCAGCCAGCTTAGCAGACACTAAAACCATAAATTGAATGGCAATGCCCTGGTGCCGACCCACAACAAGCATTGTGGAGTCTTGCCATGTCTGATTTAATAATTGTGTAATATTAATTTTCCAGGATATATTTAATTTGAAGCTCTTAAAAATGTTACATCTCTACTTTTGCATCTGCAATGGCAGAGCACATGTTCTCTTTTGATTTTAGTATAAACCCTTTCTAATCATGTCCAGTGGTCAGTTGAATGTTATTTTCTTTTTCTCTGGATTGAGATAAGACTTCCTGTTTTTCATAGGTCCTCCTCAGAATATCTGCTAAGTTGTAAATCATGGCATAGTCTGTGTGTGTGTGTGTGTGTGTGTGTGTTTTGGTTGTTCTTACTATGGAATTGTATCTTATCTCCAGCTGCCAGCCAGGGGCTTTGATGCTGTCCAGTTCGGCTCCCTGTTGGCCAGGCTTTTTGTTTGCCTTCACTTATTTTAGAACTTATCCATGCTGCAGAATGAACCTATTTTTTTGTCAGTTAATTCACTTATCTTTGATTTCACATGTGTCTAAGTTTTTTTTGTTGTTTTGTTTTGTTTTGTTAAATTGTTTGCTAATGCTGGTTGGTCTGCTTGTTCTCCAAAGTACAGGGGCCTTTCTCTTTCAGACAACATTAGACTTTCATTATTCTATGCCTGTAAAAGTAAATGGCTGCAGTCTTATCAAGTCAGCAGGTATTTATCAAGAATGTTTTAAAGATATGTGTGTAACTGACGTTAATTTCTTTTATTTTTGGGAAGTGGGAAGACAGAATATCAGACAACTAAGGCCAACAAAGCTAGACGTTCTGCCTCATTTGAAAGAAGACCAAGTCGCCGTTATTCTAGAAGGACCATGCAGAACAGAGGTGAGATAATGTCTTGTGCTTTACACTTAAGAACTTTCCCCAATATCATATTATCCAAACACAAATATATATCTACTGAACAAAATTATAAACGCTACACTTTTGTTTTTGCCCCCATTTTTTATGAGCTAACCTCAAAGATCTAAGACTTTTTCTATGTACACAAAAGGCCTATTTCTCTCAAATATTGTTCACAAATCTGTCTTAATCTTTGTTAGTGAGCACTTCTCCTTTGCCGAGATAATCCATCCACCTTACAGGTGTGGCATATCAAGATGCTGATTAGACAGCATGATTATTGCACAGGAGTGCCTTAGGCTGACCACAATAAAAGGCCACTCTAAACCGTGCAGTTTTATCACACAGCACAATGCCACAGATGTCACAAGTTTTGAGGGAGTGTGCAATTGGCATGCTGACCACAGGAATGTCCACCACATCTTGTTGCCCATGAATTGAATGTTCATTTCTCTACCATAAGCCGTCTCCAAAGGTGTTTCAGAGAATTTGGCAGTACATCCAACCGGCCTCACAACCGCAGACCACATGTAACCAGACCAGACCAGGACCTGCACATCCAGCATCTTCACCTCCAAGATTGTCTGAGACCAGACACCCGCACAGCTGCTGCAACAATCGGTTTACATAACCAAAGAATTTGTCAGAAACTGTCAGAAACCATCTCAGGGAAGCTCGTCTGCATGCTCATCGTCCTCATCGGGGTCTCGACTGCAGTTCACCGTTGTAACTGACTTGAGTGGGCAAATTCTCACATTCGATGGTGTCTGGCACTTTGGAGAGGTGTTCTCTTCCAGGATGAATCCCGGTTTTCACTGTACAGGGCAGATGGTTGACAGCGTGTATGGCGTCGTGTGGGTTAGCGGTTTTTATATTGAAGAGGAGTGGACCAACATTCCACAGGCCATAATCAACAACCTGATCAACTCTATGTGAAGGAGATGTGTTGCACTGCGTGAGGCAAATGGTGGTCACACCAGATACTGACTGGTTTTCGGACCCTCCAGGACCCCCCAATACAGTAACTGCACATTTTAGAGTGGCCTTTTATTGTGGCCAGCCTAAGGCACACCTGTGTAATAATCATGCTGTCTAATCAGCATCTTGATATGCCACACCTGTGAGATGGATGGATTATCTCGGCAAAGGAGAAGTGCTCACTAACACAGATTTAGACAGATTTGTCTAACAATATTTGAGAGAAATAGGCCTTTTGTGTACATAGAAAAAGTCTTAGATCTTTGAGTTCAGCTCATGAAAAATGGGGGCAAAAACAAAAGTGTTGCGTTTATAATTTTGTTCAGTGTATATACATTTCATTTATTTACTTATTTTTATTTATTTACTCTTTTGATCCCAACAAGTAATAGTCTGATTTTTTCAGTAAACCAGTCATCACTTTCCAAAATCACTTTATCAAATAGTTGACTTTTGTTTTACTGCTATGAGTCACATGCACTATTTCAAAGCCCCAGCACTGTTTCAGTTCCATGCACATAATTCTTTTGGGACTTTAGCATTATGTGATCTTGCATAATAACATGCTCATTTTTTTTTTGTTTCCCCGCAGGTCCTAACAAATCCTCAGAGTAAGTATTTTACATTCCTTCATTGTGCAATGGAATTCTTATGGCTTTCCTATAGTGATGAGGTGACTTCCAGTTTCAACATCAGTCATGAAGTATGTGTCATTTGAAAGCACACAAACACACTGTTCAGAGCTGTTCAGAGCTTCTATGGACTATACTAGTGTATATTACTTACTATAGTACTATTACTATATAGTGTAGTATGTGTACTGTATAGTGACTGTTTATAAATGCTGAATGATTTAATGCCCAGACTCTTTTTAGATTATTTTTATTTTATACTAAAATGGGCAGTAAGGCAATCTGTATTGTACTGAGAAGTGCTTTTTTGAATAATTGTTTTACTCTTACATGTACAAGCATCCTGAAGTCATTTTGCTGTACAGAGATGCTGGCAAATAATGATTTTTATTTATTATTTTTAAACATGATTTCAAAGTGATATAAGACATTAAGTATTACTACTACTGTTTTATTTCATTCATATTCCAGGGGCATAATGCATTACTAGTCTGTCAGCTTAAGCACATGCTGTCAGACTGAGTGTTCCACTTTAGTCTTATAAGCACCCCTACTTAGACTGGGATTCAGCTGGTGTTAGAGGTGCAAACATGAACAACATCATCTGCAGGCACTTTTGTAGTGCTGATTTATGGGGGATTTTCGAGACTCATGCTGTGACTAATACAGTAATGCTTTACAAGTATGATTGTTTGACTAATTGTATTTTTAAAGATCTGCTCATTTGCTAAAAACAACATCAGGAAAGTTTTGGCTCGCTGTTATTCAGTGTTGGTTTGACCTGACCAGGTTTTCTGGTCACCTCTATGAAAGGACCATCTTTGTACTGCCTACTGAATCAGTCAACAGTAGCTCATTAACCCTGACATTAGTTATTATATCACTTGCATTTTCTCTTCTCTTTTCACAGTAACCACAACAACGGAGTGAGCCCAAGTTTAGAATCAAAGGTAGTACCTTTTTCTGTTATTCAATTATTATTATTTTTTTTAACCCAGTGTTTATTGTTATATTATTTGATTTAAGACGCAATGTCCAGTCATATTTCACTCCAAACTTGAGGAAAATTATTGCATATGAGTAAATTAAGAAAAATAAAGCCTCCTTTATTGCCTTTTTTATTATCACAATATCACTCATTCTTACTCTCATATTCTCAAAGAAACTCAAAGTAACACAAAATGTATGATGTTACAGTGTTACAAAATGTAATGTTATGAATGCTTCAATACTAATAATAATAAGAAGCATTTCATGAGCACCAGATCAGCATATTAGAATGATTTCTGAAGGATCGTGTGATCTGAAAACTGGAGTAGTGGCTTCTGAAACGTCAGCTGTGACATCACAGAAAATATATTAAAATAGACAACACTTATTTTAAATTTCACTAATATTACTTTTTTATAGTTTTTTTTTTTTTTTATCAAATTAAATGCAACCTTGGTAAGCATAAAAGACTTCAAAGAAAAAAAGAAGAAAAAAAAAACTTATAATATCTCACCAACCCCAAACTTTTGAAACAATTGCACATCACAATTTTAATAATATAAATAAATGTTAATTATGAATTTGGCATGTTAAAAAGAAACTTGACACATACATTTGATCACCCGTTTGTTTATCACTATGAATGAGTCAGCAAGTTTATTTGTTATTATATACTGCATATTTCTAAATACTTTGATTTGAACTTCATCTTTTTGATGCATTTGTTCATTTGGCTTGGAAAGGCTGTTTTGCTTTTTTTGCTTTAGTTTTTGCAGCACCTAAATGCATCCCACATGCTTCTTTCCTCAGCCCACCCAAACACGGCCTCCCTGGTCAGGCATGCCTGTGGTCAACAGCCCACCCTCTGCACCAGGACCCATAGAAATCGAAACCCTCCCTAGGAGCCCCGGAGGCAGCCAATCGGACAAGAGGAGGTGAGCTACTCACAATTTTAATGCAATAAGACCTTTAAGCAGGTTAATCTGATTCCCTGCTGTTACTTCAGGCCCCTGCACAGCCAGTTAACATCACTTTGGCAGAGTGCAACACTTGTATAAATGATATATTTGTGCTATTTGGCGGTGGAGCTGGTGTGTTGGTGAGCTGGTGTGAGGTTGTGGTGCTGGCTGGTGACTGGTGCTGAAGGTGCTTCATACTGTTTAGCTTTGACATTGAGCAGATGGCTGCTTCAGCACAGGAGAAAATGCCTGCTGGGCTGACGACAACAAACTCTCTCTTGATGTGAAAGGCCTGTCTTTCTCTCGTACTTTCTTTTTTCCCCTGTCTTTGTCTCCCGAGGCTGTTTTTGGGTTTATTGTGCTGTGCAGAGCTTTGCCTTAACTTTGAAATATTGAAAAGAAATTAAATCAGACAGTGGGATTATTGTATTGGATATGTTGTCCTGTCTTATGAAAATTTGATCCTTGTTCCTTAATGTTATAGCTATTTTTTGTCTAAACTTTGTTCTAGTCTGATGTTCTGAAACTCCAGTGGCCTTTTCATAAGGCAAGGTATGTACACTCCTGTTTTCAACCCCTCATAGACTCCAGCCAATCAGTGCATCTCTGAGGGAGTCTTTGTGATTGGCTTTGAATCAGTTATTTTTCCTCTGGCTGGGCAAATCAGTGTCTGCTTCAGTTCTTGATTCTAGTCCAGACCAATCCAATCATGGGTTAGGCCTGTGATCTCAGCCGGGTAAATAGAATAGTGGGGTGTAACAGCAAGCTGGAGCAGTTAGCATTCTGTCATTGACTTTGTGACTGTCCTGTCCTCTACTTCATCAAAACTGAAACTAATACAGTTAGTTTTACTACTAGTACCTCCGCTTGGCAACTTCAAGATGAAATCAACAGACAGGTGGACATCACTTTCTGATGACAATTTCTAAATTAAATTGATTCTTATTAATTTGTATAAATTTTCCTCACTAACCAAACACAACCCCTTCTGCCTAACCTAGTTTTGTCTACTCAAGTATATTTTATTCTTTGAAATCATTCACACCTTACATCTGTCTTACCATCTGCTTCCCCATGACCTTGCAATTTTTTATAATAATAGTAACAATTATTTTATTTTAATTTATTACTTTTTATTAGTATTAATAATTATTTAGTAAAAAAATATTCATTTTGCTTTATGACACAGATTAATTCAGGAATAGTAAGCTATACAAATACTTTGAACAATGCCTGTACAACTGGTTCAAATGAATTACACTGTGATTTTTTTATTTATTTTTTATTAAAGTTGTTTCGCTTTTATTTTTAATGTTACGAATTTTGACATGCTGAATATGAAAATCACATTACTTTTTGTGTATCATTGACAGTGCTCATGAAAACAAAACAAAAAATTGTTGACAACTTATACAAGCTACTCTGTTATTACTCATGCATAAAAATTACATGGTACAGTACATGCAAAATACTGAGCTAACAACAATTTACCTGACCTAAATATTTAATAAAATGTTGATGCTATGTGAAAATAAATAGTACAGTAATAATTATCACTACAGAATACCAGAAGAACCATAAAACATTTAAGTGAAACATTTTTGTTACATTGTGTTATTTGCTCAGTAATTTAATTTACATTATGTGAATCAACTAATACATAAAAAGGAACAGCGTTTGCAAATCCCACATCTCAGGTGTTCATTGTTGAATGCAATGAGGAAAGAAGAAAAATGCTGAACAGTGGTTTAGGAAACATTTGCATGCAGTTAACTAACACTTTTTTTTTTTTTTACTCTGTACATTTACTTTTACTCTTGTCATGTGATCCACTCTCTTTATGTTGCCTACCCTTTTCCGACTTTTGCACATCAGACTCTACAGTATTCCTGTCCCTCATGCTAACACTACCCCCTCCTCCACTGACCCATCCAGGCTTCACTCCCCCCTCAATCCCACCAGCGTGACCGACAGGCACCTTCCTGCACCTCCTTTCATACACGGATGCCACCATAGCCCCTCCACCCCCGCATTCTTCGGATACATACTGAGCGCCAGGAAACGCTGGGATAAAAGGCATATTCTCTGACTGAGATCAAGTGAAACTACCTGGGCTAAAGACTTCCCCTCATTTTAACCATTCAAGCATTCCGTGGCATTCCCTTCTGAGACTGAAACCAGCCAGAAGGATGAGATAGCCTTCATGGGAGAAGCCTGAAATCCTTACTGTGGCTGTACTTTCGATGAGAATGACTTGGTCATTATTCAGCCAGACATTTATTTTAGTTATTTATTAAACATTTAAGTTATGCCTTGATCATCATAACCTCACTTTTACTTGATTGCTTAGGCCTACTATACATTTAAAACAAAGATATTAGGCATTTTCCACAAATAGGGAACAAAGTAGGGCATAAACTCTTAAAAATGAAGTATTTTCAGTGAAAGGAAGTACATGACATTTAGAAAATGTTGTTTGTGTTTCAAGATGCCAAGCTAAATATCGTATGAGATTTGATTTTGTTATTTTAGTAATAAACATTAAATATAAGCATTTATAAAAGAAAAACTAACAAAGAGCAGGCAAAAGCACGCACACCTGTCTCAGCTGGGTGCTCAGCTAAGAAACAAGTGGATTTTTTTTTTTTTAAATGTAAAGTCTGCAACACCAAAGCTCCAAAAGT
Source organism: Cyprinus carpio (assembly GCF_018340385.1). Classification (NCBI taxonomy): domain Eukaryota; kingdom Metazoa; phylum Chordata; class Actinopteri; order Cypriniformes; family Cyprinidae; genus Cyprinus; species Cyprinus carpio. The sequence goes on along the minus strand of NC_056580.1, from coordinate 16,616,470 downwards.
ATCAAAAATGTATAAAAAAAAAAAAAAAAAAAAAAAAAAACTTGCATATAGCATGTGTGTGACATTTCAAGCACGTAGGCTCTTCATCAGACAAATGAGCAAGAATGATGTACCACTCTTTATACTTGCAGGTGATCAAAGGTCACATGACCGTACAATATTATCATGCTAATAGTAATACCAAAACAATAACATATCAACCAAGGAGAAAAACAAAGAAAAAAAAATAAACAACTTGGTTGATATGTTATTGTTTTGGTATTATTATCGGTTGGTAATTTAGTATTATACTATTATTATTATTATTATTATTATTATTATTATTATTATTATTATTATTATTATTATTTATTATTAGCGTATGCAACAGTTTTTTTTTTTTTTTTAAGATTTGGTGTTGCTGACTTTACATTTAAAAAAGAAAAACTAAAACACCAAAGTTGGGTAACAGTCCTATTTAAGTTGGCACTTTTTTATGGATAGATTATTTCAAGTTAATTGAAAAGAAATATTTTTCTTCATAAGAACATTGGATTTGTGCTTTTAGGGAGTAGAGAAACATACTGTATTTGTGGAAAGTGCTATTATAAATGTATATTTTATTTCAGACTATCTATGTGTGATCAGAATTATCAGATTGACTTTTTTTTATCCAGTTGACAATGTGTAGTGCATTATACACTGTTTTTAGATTGTCTACAGTACAACTATAACCAAAGAACAGGTGTATCATTTTAATCCAGACATTTGATTAAAATTATCAAACAGAAGCAAGTCCCCATTGTATGTTTCAATTTCTCTTTAGGTTTTTACTGTGGGTTTCTGTAAATGATGAACTTTTTCTTGTTTCAAGCTGGAAGTTTTTTTTACTTGGTACAGACACTGAATTCTGTAAAGTGCAAAGTGGGTTTAGTCCGTGTGGTGAGGAGTGACATGTCCAAAATTAAGCCTTTGGGTTTTAATCTCATTCTAGCCGTTTATGGAATGTGACTGTTCCCTCCCTCTTTTCACTTAGGAAGGGAAGGAATACATTGCTTGTAGTGTTTCTAATACAGGCATTGCTAATGTGCTTGTGTGTGGTCTTTTAATCTAGATCTAGTGGAATGTGTGCAGTCAGTTGGCATATGACTCCATTAGATAACGGTTCCATTCCATTCCTTCGGTGTGAAGTTCTTCAGTAATGCCTGTGTCTCTGCTCATTTTTGATTTATAAAGCTTTCATTATTTTGATTAGTATGGTCATGCAGTACATCACATATAGAAATGCATATTCATTGCCCAACACCCATCTGAAACTGTCACATATTTGAAATGTGATACTGGGCTATTGCATAGCTGTAAGTTGAGTCTTGATCCTGCCTCAAGCATTTTTGTCCAGGTGAGTCACATTTGATCTATCTATCAATGTGGACCCTGTTTGAGCAGCACATACAGGGTTACATCCTGTAATTGACAGATGGTAATAAACCTTTTCATCCTTCACAGCATACCCTTGGTGACTGACCTCTTGGAGACGTGCATAGATGAGGTTCTTCGAGTCCCTGTTCCCATGGTGACAGCAGAAGAAGTGAGACAAGGTTCTGCTCATACCACTGCCAGCACAGCCACAGAGGAGACCCTCTCTCTGACCGGTGAGTTAATACGTCACTGATACAGTGGGATGCACTGGCAGAAATTTTGGACAATGTTTTTCTTGCAAAAATTTTTTATATCCTAATAAATTTGTTTGTTCACAACAATTATAAATGTTTCAAAAGCAAAATTGGGCATCCAAACAATTTTATAATATACATTATAAATGTGCTTCTGTAACCTGGCACATAAAGAGTTTATAGTTTGAAATGGGTCAAAAGTAAACACTAATATTGTCTGCTTCCAAGATACTCCACTTCAAAATAATAAATAAAACAGTATTGGCCAGTACCAACCCGGCATAACTGTTTTTAAAGAAATTAAATAATACTTTTATTTAGCAAGGAAGCTTTAAACTGATCAAAGATGACAATAAGAGCTATTCAGCATCATGATTTCCACAATAATAATAGGCAGCACAACTGTTTTCAACATTTATTATTTTAGAAATGTTTCTTAAGCATCAAATCAGCATATTAAAATGATTTCTGAAGGATCATGTGACCTCGAAGACTGGAGTAATGGCTGCTGACAATTCAGCTTTGCTGTCACAGGAAAAAATAACATTTTAAAATCTATAAATTATCTTGGTTTTACAAGAAAAGATAATAGTCTGTTGCGTTTACATCTTTACTCCTTTCACTTTCCAAGACTAAATGTTTCAATGTTTGAAAGATGGATTCATTTGTATTCTTTATGAAAAGCACAACAACAACACAACAGTACAATGACAAACAAACGTATATAATGTTTAATAATGAAAATTAATAAGATGAGTCATGGCATACACCGCATGCTATACTGCATATTGATTAATAAATTATAGAAAGTTTAGCAAACACTGTGGGATCAAGCAAATAAAAAAAGCATCTGTAGCTTAACACCAGGTAAACAGCAAAGTAAACAGGATTTTCAAAATGAAAACAAAAAGAATATTAAAACTAAATTGGCTTTCGGGGACAGTGTTTGCATGTTTTATTGTCTAGAAAACCAACATGCTCACCCTCTATGTTGTGTGAAGTGGCCTTTTACTTTACTTTTACATTTCTCTTGAAAACAAAGCCTCCGTCCACCATTGTTTCCTCAGTATTTGCATCATTTTTGCTGCGTTCTCCTTCGAGCTCAAATACACCTGAAGCATTTGTACTGAAAGCGCCTCTTTCACTCTCTTCACGTGACCAGTGAAATCTGACTCTTGCTGCACTGTGCTGCGGGTCTGCAGTGTGCACTTTCAGTTTACAACTGTAGCATCTTTTGTCCAAATTAACTAAATGGTTTTTATTTCTATAAAAAAAGGAAAACAACAGTGGGCAGCACCGCGGTGGCCAAGTAATCTATTCGGTGTGTGGCCGAACACCAGTAATACCAGTAACACTTAGTACTTTTGAATGGTACTGTATATTGGGTATATAAATGTATATATTTAAATTCATCATCTCTTTCATATAAAATAAGAAAAAAAAATGTATAATTTACATGCTTTATGAAACAAAGTACAACTTTCTTAATTTATTATTTGATTGTCTGTACAGTTACAGTATTTTCACGCTCTGCCTTTCCATTGTGTGAACCGATTATACCCAGAGTGAACATGGTTTAATCCCCACACATGCAGATGTGTTTCCATCTGTCTTGTCTGACCTCTCATTGTTTAATGATGCTCACTGGTCTTATCTATAGAGGCTGCAGCTCGGCTCAAGCAACTAGAAATCGAAAACACTCCAGTGTCTGCTCCAGCCAGAACCAATGTCAACCTCAACATGAACAACCAGGTCAGTTCAGCCATACGGAAGCCCCGCACACAGTGAGAACATAGCTTTTTTTAGTAAATGGTGTTTTTGCAATGTTCCCCCTCCACACACACGGCATCTTATTAAAGCTTGACATGGACTTTAAATACAAGGAGCAGAGATTGTGATGGCTACTGTGTCACTCCAACCTGAGGATGCACATTTAATGTTTGATGCTAACATGCTTTGGTTTTTTGTGCAGGAGGAAGTGGTAAAACTAATAGAAAAAAGTTTGAATAGTGTGAGCAGCAGTCCTGTTCTGAACCAGCTCAAAGCTCCTGATGAACTCAAGAGCAACATCCTGAAAGCTCAGGCAGAGGCAGCGCTCAAGGTATTCAGCCACTCTCATAGTGGTGTTAACATTCATCTCCACTCAGACATTTGGCGGTTCGTCTTCCTCAAAGGGAGGGTTTGTGATTTAATGACTACATACATGGCTTACGACATCAACATGTTAATGTTAGGTATACTGAAGTGGGACAGATAGACTGAAGGTATGTGTCAGGTATACTGAAATGCAAAGTGCCTGTATATGTTTGAAAAGGTTCTTCTCTTTGTTTAGGATTCTATAGATGAGCTTGGACTGGCTTCAGACAAGAACTGTAACCTACAGGAAACAGCAGCCAGGTATGATATATTTGTTGTAAAAGTTGTGCACAGATAACATGGGCGAAAATATTTGATAGTTAAAGTAAAAATGATTATTTTTTAGTAATGATGTGAATGATGGATAGCAATGCCTGTCTGGCTCTTTATCAGATTGACAGGTCATGGGGGGCGTATGGGAAGCACAACCTCTCTGCCAGTGAGTGGGAGAGCGGAGCGCCAGGAGTCCTGGGACCTGCTCAAACAGCCCGGCCTGCTGCCCTGTTCTACCAGCAGGTGAGACCACAGCACACAAAACCTAGTCCTAGTACAGTGAGAAGATTGTACTACAAAGAAGCATTGCTTTGTTGTTTGAGTGTGGATTAAGACATAGGGCCATGTGAGTGAGCCTGTGGGCCTGTAATCCTCCTGGGACAGAGTCTGAGGCAATGGAGCACAAGCAGGCAGGCAGAAACTGGGGCACACCCAGATTAAAGGGGCCACCTGGTCCTCCCATAAACAAGCCAGGACTTGTTTTATATGTTGTTTATAAGATGTTTGATTGTTACAATTAGAATTAAATCTTTAATGCTGTTATATTATTTGGTTTAATCTTAAAATGAACAGGACGGGACAGATAGGGCAGATTATTTATTTCCAAACTTTATTTACAAATCCTTTTTGTTTCATTGTGACATTATAAATTTTACATTACTTTGAGAATTTGTGGGAAAAACAATGTTACAAAATATAATAGGGCTGTGCAATTAATCGCATTCGATTATCATGCGCATCTCGTCAGTAAAGCTGGTCCCGTGATTAATAGTAAATCACCATCACCTGCTTTCAGATTGACCAACATTCACTACACAGAGAATTAGGCAATATCGTGTTCATAATCGCAGATCGCATTCGATTTTGAACGTGATATTGCCTAGCTTATCAGTGAACTATGGCTCTGTGTAGTGAATGCCACTCAATCTGAAAGGAGGTGATGGTGATTTACTACTAATCACGGGACCGGCTTTACTGATGAGATGTGCATGACAATCGAATGCGATTAATTGCACAGCCCTAAAATATAATGTTACTAAAATTTTCAACCAGAGATACTGCAGTTGCTAATTTAAAATAAGTTATAACTTATTTTCTTTTTCTAACTGACAGCATTTCACAGATGATGTACATAGACTGTACCTTGTATTGAACCCAGAACATTCTTTAATGTAGCCTGTGATTTAAAGCTTACTGTTGCCATCTAGTGGCAACCGTTGGTATGTAATTACAGATGGGTTATATGGCCATGGTCTGCCTAGAAAAATATGTTCTTATGTAACTACTTGTACTCATGCCACAGATTTACTGCATGATTAGCTGTGTACACTGACCTGGAACCATTCAGCTCTAATAGTCACATTATAAAAGAAACATATGGAAAATTAGTGTCTCAATATGAAAGATTTTTTTTTCTCTGTCCAGCATCACATTTATAATTAGATGTCTGTAGAATCAAATAAACGTTATGTGACTGATTAAATTATATACAATATGAAAATTGGGTTTTATGGAAAGGAACCAGAGATTAAATTATAATTCACTACTGATGCTTACATCAGATGCTCAATTTGTAGACACCAAAACTATGGGTTTGTTTCACAGGGAACACACACACTGGCAAAATCATCTGCCAAATGTGTAAAAAGTTGTCAGGACTCTCTGGAAGGCCGCTCTGCTCTTGTGGGAAACCATCCAAATGCGCACACACACAAACCCATAATCAATAGTAATCACAAAGTGACCTTGAGTCATTTCCTCAAACACTTCATAAGAGGTGTTCATAAGGTTTCATTCAAGGGTGAACATTGTGATTTCCTTTGTTATTTTCTTTTGAATGAACACTAATGAATAGCTTGAGAGGTGCTTTGAAATGCTCAAAGGTTTTCAATGTCTTTGTGTTCATTTCCAGTGCACAAAATCAAAAGGTTTGGGTCCAGAGCTCTTCTCAGACATGCTTCATCACTATTGAAAAGACCTGAATATTGTCTTGAATCCAAAGCTACAGCCACCATTGTTTTATCATATATGCCAGCTTCAAAATTCACTCAGAAAATTCACTTTTTTCATGAAGTGCTCATTCTATTCATTGTCTGTCTTCAGCCTGGAAGAGAACGCAGATGACGTAATCTCTCCTGTGCCGCCTCTGTCATCAGATCCAGTGAATGAAGCCCAGTCATCCAAGGTAACAGTGGCTTAATGTCACTCCAGCTGCTGGCACACTGTAACAAGAGTCCGCAGCAGCTGTCAGCATACACCATCATTTACTCACTCAACACTGAAACTTGCTCTCTTTTATAGGGAAAATAACTAAAGCAAAACATTACTTTTATTTTCTTTGCCTGTCAAACATTCATAACAGTGTGTTGAGGTTTTTCTGTTTACTCAGTGCAGTGTTTCCCACAGGATTTTGTGAGACTTGTGGTGACAGATGACGTCACGTTAATTAGCATATTTATGACATCATGACGTCGGGTTTGCGTTCAGCACCTCGGATCTGTTCTACTCTCTGAACTTTCACATATTGTATACAACTGAATGCCCAAAAAAGCCGTTCACATTTTTTCTGTTATAGATAAAAATATAAATACATTTTAATTTTATTAATATCCAGGAGTCCCTCTCACTTTACTCCTTAAATACTGATTTATAAGAGCGACATCTGCTGATAAAATCCACATACCTCTAACTGTTACACTAAAGAGTGTCTATATGCGGTAGGTTTGGCTATATTACTTTTTTTTGCCTCATGCAGCGCACTGCCTGCGTCTGAGTAACAAACTGTGCACATTAACAGATGAACTATGTTCATGTTTATAAGCCCAGACAGTCAGTAAGCGACAGGTTCTAGGAAACGCCGTTTTATACTTAGAACGCGCTGCTTCTCTCCTGCTCACTGCACAGAACAGACGCCGAGAGAGATGACACTGCGCTGGGGAAGTCAGACCTCGCACTCGCGGGGCAGCAATGGCGAAATCTTCCAACTGAGCAGAACCATAGCTACGGGTTTATCCAAAAAAGTCGCTAGGTTTCTCAGTATGTACCTTTTATGGAAAAAACTTGCTAAAAGGGTCTGAAAGTTGCAAAATATAGTGCTAAAGTCACGCTCGTGTGTGTGAGATGCGGGAGCTGATGGCAGGGGGCAGTGGTTATTTGTGGCAGTCGAAGTGCATATGGTGGCAGGCCGCCACAAATAAATCAATATATGGGAAACCCTGCAGTGGTTCATCAGGATTGTCAATAGAGTGATGCAGGGATAACAACCCATAGTTAACATCCCCCTGGTTCCCTCGACAAAAACCCAATAGGATTTTTCCCTTGGGTTTTGGATTATTGCAGAAACTAAGATCTGTGACCAAAAAAAGTTTTTGGTATTTAAATGTTCATTGTGGTAATCTTCACAGATGACCACAGTGAATTATGTATTTTGAAGCCTAAATACAGTCAACAAATGTAAACAGCTAAAGTTAGGCTATAAATGAACTACACTACAGTCTCACAACAATTAAAAATTTACATGTGGGAAAGTTTGCAATATTGCGAGTATAAACACAAGAAGGCTGTTACGGCAGACTTGTGAGTAGATGAGCTTTTCTGCTTTGCATGATGATGTTTAATTTGAGCCTTTACAGAAAACTGACCTGAAATGGATATACAGTAAGAACTTTAGGTAAAAAAGGATTATGTCGGAGCACAACATCAGAATCATCCGGCAACTAATGCTTGCATAACTCACTAACGGACAAAGCATGTAACTCTTTCCAGAAGATATTGCCAGTTAAAAAAACACTGTTTTTAAAGATATTTGTTTCAGGTCAGTTTTCTGTAAAGGCTCAAATGGTGGCAGACAGACAAAATCAAGAACGAGCAACAAATTCCATCCAGGAAAATGGGGGTTACGAGCTGGTCTCAGCCATCTTGCACCTTTCCAAAAACTGCACATGAGAGTATGAGAGCCAAGAGAAGAACCATTAACGGGTACATGATGAGCAGAAACGGCCGCAACACATACCTTCAGCATGGAGGCTGCTTAGCATGAATCCAAAAGATGCTGCAAAAAAATAAGAACTCCAGGACAGCACAGCATGTAGGATCTAGCCCACGCTCCTCGCACCATGATGAGAAAACCCTGCAATGTGCTGCATCGATCTGACGTGTGGATGCAGCTCTAGCACTAGTTATGGTATGAATGACAGTGGGCTCACAATCTGTTATGAGACAGTCTGTCCCAGAGGCCAAACCCAAAGCTGCAGATGGGTTGGATCCAGATGTCAAACAGCCTTCCATCTGTGACAACAGATCCTTCAAAGTGGAAGCTGCCATAGCCTGCCCACCAACAGCGACAAAAGCATGGGAAACCAAGGCTTGGCTGGCCATCAAGATACTACAAGTAACACACTGTGGTTGCAGAGAGATATTCTGTTTAATGTGTCCCACAGAAGAGGACGAGGAGGGAACATAAAGCAGACAGTTTGGCCACTTGTGAGACAGAGCATCCTGCCCCAACAGACTGGATGTCTCTGCTCTTTTAAACCATAAGCGACAGTGACTGTTCGCCTCTGTTGCAAAAAGATGCACTTCTGTTTTGCTGAACTGCTCCCTTATCTACTGCACCACATCCTATTGAAGCCTCCATTCCCCTGGGTGGGGAAGATCCCTTGGCAGAGCATCCACTATCTGATTGCTTGATCCCGGGAGGTGAACTGACCTCAGTGATCCTAGTCGAGGAAGAGACCAAGTGAGTATCTTGTGGGTGAGATGCAGGGACTTGGGGGACTTTGTTCTATCTTGATTGTTCAGGTGTATGGCATGAGGACATGACAGCCTGCCAGAACTGGCAAGAAATGCTGCAGGGCTAGGAAAGCTGCACGCAACTCTAGGAGATTGAGGTGGTCCCTGGACCGAGCTGGAGACCAACAGCCACAAACACCCCTGGGATTCCATGATGCCCCCCACCTTAAGAGGGAAGCAACGGTTGTGACCATGTCTTGATGAGAAGGAATGACCCTTGACATCAGAAACTCTTGATGATTCCACTGTGTCAATGCCTGGATTCAACTGTGTGAGACAACAATCAGCCATTGAAGACGTTTGGCAGGGTTCAACTGCAAACAGTTGTTTCACTGCTGGAAAGGCCTGAAGTGAAGCAAGCAAAGTAGAATCACAGAAGTCGTGGCGGTCAGCATCCCCAAAGGTTGTAACAATGTCTTGTACGGCAAGCTTGCACCCAGCTGGAAACGAGCAAAGATCTCCAGAATGCTGTCCACTTGGGCATGTGAGAGGGCGGCAGACATTGCACATGAGTTCAGTTTTATTACAATGTAAGTAATTGTTTGCACTGGATTACAACTCTTCGCCTCGTTTACTGCAAGACCTAGCCTCTGCACATGGTCCAAAAGCAATCTCGATGCTTGTAAACCAATCCTCCTTTGTGACCGACCGAAGAACATCAGCTGCACGTAACATCCAAAATGGTTAGAGTTTTCAGGACCATGTTTAGATGTCTCAACACCAGCACCTGAATTAACAGAATCACCCATCACCCAAACTGAACACCTTGCAGCCGCACCGGCAGTCGCAGATGCACTGTGTTTCCAAACTGAACAGTATCATACACCTCGAATTGAATTCAATCTGAGTTGCGGAATCAAATTCTTCATATTGATTTTCTATTTTGTTATCCCATAGTACACCAAACCGGTTCTTTCATCTGTGAAGGGAAAAGGGTTAATACAGGAAATTTTTTTTTAAAAAAGATGGGGAAAGAGTGTTTTACTTATTTTTATTTTTTTTATCCGAACAATTTGTTGGTGTTTACAGTGTTAAAGTAAAGTGTTAACTTTATATTCAACCTCTGGTCTCCTGTGTAAGTTTTATATCTTCCACCCCACTCTTTTCGAGTCTAAAACTGGTCCAGTGGATTGTATTTGCATTGGAGGACAAAAGTGCTACATATTCATCAGTTTAAATGCTTCCGTTTGTGTTATATTATATTATATTACATTATTATAGAGAGTTCTGTGTGAGATTTAAAAATGTTTTAATAGAATTTCTTGGTGTAACAGCTCTGTAAAAAAATGTTTTCTCAGGTAACCTAAAATGTGCATCAATTAGTTACATCAAGTGTCAAATCAAATATAAATTGCACATTAAAGTCAACAGATATACACTTTTTTTGTGTGTGTGTGCACTGTACAGATCTGGTATAAAGAATGTTTTTGCTCAGGTGGCCGAAAGTTTCCTCAATAGAGAAAAGTTTTACTTAGCAAAAAAAACGAAACTTTTGGAGGGAACATTGACTAGAATATCATAGACTTGAGGGTGGGTTCTTTGAACTTTGGCCACTTTGCATCCAACTCACAATGCCACATTTACTATTTACTTAAAATATTAACAATTAATAATTAAAATCCTATGACTCCTACTCCTTTTTTTTATATATATTTTTTTTTTTTTTATAATTACAAAAGCATCACTTTTTGTGATGCCTTACCAGCATTGACACATCCTGCAGGAAATGCAAATCTAGTCATTGAATGTGCTTTTGGATGGAATGCGCTTTAGAGCATGTGGCTTTTTACACTGCAGGTCAAAGGTCAGAATCCTGAGCCGCTGACAGCCCCTCTGACTGATAACCTGATAGACTTCACAGACCCCATCCCTGTAGTAAGTTCAGCACTGCAGCTCAAAGGCACTGCAGCTCACAATATGCTTGTAATGGTTATAGTAAGCAAAGCTTTACTGTTCTATTATATAATTGACTGTTTGGAACAATAATGCCTATTTTCTTCAGGTGTTTCCACACCGTTGAAGTATTAATATTTTATTCAAATATTTAATTTGACACAGGTGCCAGCTCCAAAACCCACAATCACTCCTCGTTGGATCATTCCAGCTTCAGCACCTATAGTGAGTTGACCTCTAAAATCAAGGCCTTTTTTATGTTTTATTTAAAGGTTTAACGTCATTTTGAATAATTCTGATGATGATATAACATGAAAATTAAATCTGATAATGGATTGATTGAATACTCTGAATATGATGTATTTGGTAAGGTTTAAAATTACCTCCAACTGACTGTAGCAATCACTGAGTTTTAGCTTTTTTCCTGCTGAGGACTCCATACACAGATCTATGCATCATTGTAGAAGAACAGCAACTATCTTAAGCATTTGTACATGGATGCCTATTCATATTTCTCTGCAGCTCTGTAGATGCACTCTGTAGATTTATAGATTCAGAAGAAGCTTTCTTATTGCAGCTGATGATGTTGACTCGCTATCAAGCCACATGTTCAATGGAGTGTACATTTTCATTACCCTCACTTCCTCTCACATTTCTAGTAGTACATTTAGTGACTGACTGTCCCCCTGCTTCCTCTCTCACCTCTAGCAGTCTGGCACCTTTACTAATGGCCTCCTTGACTGTACAGCAAAGATGTCATCTCACCATCCTGAAGGGCCTGCTATTTCCCCACTCCCAAATCACTCTCACACTCACAATGTGATTGCTACCAGGTTTGTTTTAATCCCTGCTCCATTACCTTTCTCTGCTCTGTTGAGGACAGTTGTTCTATTACTTTCCTAAGCAATCAGATTTACCATTTTCAACTTGGTAGAGGATAAAACCAAGAGGAGTCATGCTGTAATTTCACCATTATGTGGAGTACCACAGCTCCCTATATATAGAGTACACAGTTTGCATTGGGCACCATCCCAGTTGCTCAAAAAAAAAAAAAAAAAAAAAAAAAAAAAAAAATTCTATATTAATATTAACACATAAACATGAATAAAAATATAAACATGAACATATATAGAATTGTCTATTTTTTTTTTTAAATTACATATTTTTAAAATAATTTTACGGTGAACGCAGTAGGCTGTGCACACATGATGCGCCATTCCTGCATCAGTGCCCGCATCATATTTTTAAAATCATTTTATGGTGAACGCAGTAGGCTATGCACACATGATGCGCCATTCCTGCATCAGTGCCCGCGTCTGCCCTCACCTCATGTTTACGGCTGACTGCAAATTATCATAATTGATGGACAACTATGCCCGGAAAAAAGACATCAGCAGTCCGGCGCCAAGAAAAGAAAAAGTTAAAAAGCCTAAGATGAAGCCCGTGTATCATTTTCATGTACCTTCATAATCCTGTGAAACTTTTTTTGTCTGTTGATGTTTTAATGTCAGTAACACAAACATGTTTTAATGTCAGTAATAATTTTACCGTCACGAACGCATCTGCCTTAATATTATCTCTGAGTTTCTGTGGTTCCTTACGAAAATTAACTGGGTTTACTATGAATAAACCCCCCCAAAAAAATCATGGTACATCTTGTAGCCATGGTAACCACAAATTAACCTTGGTTTTGTTGCTTCAAATGATAATTAACAAAGAAGTATTTAGACAGCCTAATGTTATTTTTTTTTTTTTTTGTGGTAATAAAAACAGACCTAAGCAAACAACGAGGCAATAATAATTGGTTAATTAATAATAATCCAATGGTTTCATTAAATAACACTGTTAAAATACATAATGTAATACAAAATAAATAAACAATTTACAAATGCCTGCAAAGGGTGCCAAAGGCCTGGCAACTACTGTACACTTACAAGACGGTCAAATCCTTGTTTAAAGGGGTCATATGATGTTGCTAAAATGAACATTTATTTATTTATTGTTTGCTGTAATGAAATGTTTATGCGGTTTAAGGTAAAAAAAAAAAAAAAAACATTATTTTCCACATACTGTACATTATTGTTTCTCCTCTATGCCCCGCCTTCTGAAACACGTAGTTTTTTACAGAGCTCATAATTCTGAAAAGTGAGGTGTGCTCTGATTGGCCCCTTACCATACTGTGATGATTGGCTGAATGCCTTAATCGTGTGACAATGTTAGCCCCTTACCATACTGTGATGCGTGTCCCGGTCAGAACACCGGCGCCACAAGACAAAAACAATAAAACCCATTACAAACGAGCCATCTGTTGCATCCAGTGGGGACATAATTACGGATTATAATGACTTATACTGTGTTTTTATGTGTTGCATTGCACCACGTAAACATAAAACCATGTCTACATTTGTGATTGGAGAAACAACAAACAACAAGCTCTACTCTACACCAGCGGTTCTCAATTCCAGTCCTCGCGCCGCCCAGCTATGCATATTTTCATGTCTCTCTGTTAACACACCTGATTCAGATAATCAGCTCGTTAGAAGTGAGCTCTGTGCATGAACTGTGTCCCATTGACATGCTCCCTACACAGTGTTCATTGCTCCCTACTCCCTGAACAGGGAAAACTGTAGAAGTTTACCTCACTTCGAAATATACATTCACGGATTTGCACTGTGCAGCGTCTTCAAACACAGACAAGTGTGACATCATATACCTCTGTAAATAAATACAATTTAAATTCACGTCTCGCACACTTCAATGCACTTTGAATGGAACATATATGTTTGCTTCGAACTGGAATCATGGCGGAATATCCTGTGATGTCCACTTCGCAGGCCACTTACGTTCCAATAGAACAAACGTCTGAAGCAATAAAAGAAACATACAAAATGTGCAGAGCAGGAGACGCAAGGACTGGAATTGAGAACCGCTGCTCTACAATGCTCAGAACTCACGTTTGAATCATCAGTGGCAAATCCTTTACATATGTAAACCTACTTACAGACTGTGAGTCAGAACAGCTGGCATTGTAGTCTTCTCTCCCAGGATCAGGAAACAGTCCTCCATAAAATGTGCTGCACACATCTGAATATTTGGGTTGGACTGTTCTGGAACAGTGTTAAATACAACTTAACCACTGATTTCTAGTCGTGTCCTCTTTTGGAAGGCCAAACAAAGTATTTTCACTTTCACAACGAAACAGCGTCTCCACGATATGGCGCTGGCGGCAACAGTGAGAATAAAAGTTACGCCTTCTTTCAACATTCTAACAATATTTAATCAAATCATCCAAAACTTCCACATAAACATATATCGTCGTAACACAACAAAAAGAAAGGAAAACTTGAAATTGCATCATATGACCCCTTTAATATTGACCAAACATTTAATTCAAATATGCACATATTTACTAATAACTGTTTATGTAGAAGTGCACTCAGTAATTTTTAATTAAATATATTACAAAAAATTAAAAACTGTTTAAATACTTAAATTTATTAAAAAAAATTAATAATTGTGGGTAAATACTGAAATTTATTACAAAAGAGGATGAAGTGTTTTTTTATTTTTATTTTTTTAATTTAATTTATTATTGTTTATTTAGTTAGTATTTAATCTTTTAAAATGTTTTATTTAATGTGTGGGTTTTTTTTTTTTTTTGCTATAGAAATACAATTGTACTTTATAAATAATCTTTATTGCTTATTTATTTATTTATTTAATGTTTAAAAAAAATATTCTATTTTGGCTCCTATAGTATTTTTTTTTTTTACTTCCATAATGTTTGAGGGAGGGGACAAAACAATACAGTTCTGCTTAGGGCACACATTTGGCCAGCAGCAGCCCTGATTATGTGGGTGTGTTTCTCCACTGACAGCAACTCCAAAGTATTAGCGTATTCACTTAAATATTACCATTTATTACCAAATATTACCAATATTACCAATAATTAAATACTACCATTCAAAAGTTTGGGGTCAGTTAGATATGTTTAATGTTTTTGAAAAATTATGTTCACCAAGGATTTATTTGAGCAAAAATACAGTAAAAACAAGAAAACTGTAAAATATTACATTTTATGTAAACTGTTTTATGTTTTAATACATTTCAAATTTAATTTATTCCTGTGATGGCAAAGCTGAATATTCAGCAGCCATTACTACAGTCTTCATTCTCACATGATCCTTCTGAATATGCTGATGCTGTAGAAACATTTCTTATTATTGCTGTAGAATTAAATTGTGCTACTTTTTATTTCATGATTCTTTGATGAATAGATGGTTCAAAAGAACAGTATTTAAAATAGAAGTCTTTTGTAACATTATAAATCTCTTTACTGTACTTTTGGATCAATTTAATGCATCCTTGTTGAATTAAAGTACTTTCTTTAAAAAAATTAATAAAAATCATACTGACCTCAAACATTTGAACAGTAGTGTGTTTTTACATGCAACATAAACTGCAAAGAAAAAAAAAATTTAGTGCAGCTGTAATTGCTTTCAAAACTGAAGTTTATTTTATTTAATTGTATAAAAGTTTGTTCTTAATTCAGCTTCTGATTGTAACTGATAACTGCTGAATTGATCTTGACAGTATTGTGGCTCACCCAATCATGGACGACAACCACAAGCCCAAAGGTCTGCTGACCACTGAACTCTGAGAGCGACACCTTGAGCACATGCCCAACACCTGTCACAGGTCCATCAAATGTTTTCCTACATTCCAGTCAAACCCTTACAATGCAGGCACAGACAACTGGACTCTGGGAATGCATGGCATTGCAATTTCATCTTCAAGAATGCTGGCTTTTGACAGATGGCATCCGCAAGCCCAGATCTCAACGCTGAGGACCAAGGATAAAAGAATTGAACTCTGTTTAAGTGCACAAAGGGCTAACAGCAGTGTCCAGTGTTTGGGGACCACCATTCCTTTTATAATTTTTATACCAGTTTTGAGTGACTCTATACAGGTGCAGCAGAAGCACATAAATGACCCAGTCCTGTCTTGACTGGATGTTTGATCATCTAGAATGTTTGATCCACTTGCTGTCCAGTTCCTGTTTAGATCTTCTCTGATTGGATGACTGTCAAAGAGCTTGTGAACCCTTGAATCACAATGCATCACTGACTATTTTTAGAACTAGTAGTTTTTCCTACAGAAGTTCATTCTTTTTTTTTGCCTTTCTTTTACTCTGCTTTCGATATTTTTATGAAGTAGGTGCATTAATTTTTACACTTGGAAGTACTGTACTCTACACTCCACAGTTGTTAGAGCACTATTTTGTAGCATTGGGCAACTACAGTCATAAAGTAGATGAGCCAAGATTCGCTGTTTGAACCTTTTATCAAAGCTGTTTTTATCCAAACAGTAGTTATGACCTGCCTTATTTTAATAGCTCATATACAATTTTAAATGTACATGAACATAATGTTACAAAATAACATGTTACAGTGTAATTTGTCATCTAGGGAGTTTATTGACATGTTACACTGGGTGTTCTGTGTAGTGTGTAAAATGCAGTTATTAAGTATGTTTCACTGTGTTTAAAGATGCTGTATGAGATGTTAAGTGAGACACAGGAGCAGCTTAGACCTCTGTCACCCACTGGCATATACAATATCAAAACTGAGAAAGACTTGGACCATGTAAACAAACTAATACTGTGATGAAATGGAGGGGGGAATGGAGGGGGGGACTGTGTAGTGTGTAAAAATGCAGTGTGTAAAATCAGTTAAAGTATGTTTCACTGTGTTTAAAGATGCTGTATGAGATGTTAAGTGAGACACAGGAGCAGCTTAGACCTCTGTCATCCACTGGCATATACAATATCAAAACTGAGAAAGACTTGGACCATGTAAACAAACTAATATGTTATTTACTGTGATGAAATGGAGGGGGGAAATCATTTGCAGTGTGTGTCAGTGGTTACCACAACAGAGAGGCCTTTCAAGGACCCTTCCTCCTCCACTGCAAGCATTTGCTGCTATTTTTCAGTACACTGAAAAGTACATAATTGGTATAATCACTGGATCTGAAATCACTGGGATGAAATGTTTGGAGGTCAAATTTGAAATTTTTATGAAGTCAGTTCTTGTAAATAATTATACGTCGGATTTCTTAAAGTTGTTTTTATGGTCTGCATGTTCTGATTTGCTCAATACTCTCCTGTCTTTAGTGGAAGTGCTCAATCACAGTAGGCAGTTTTAGCTGGAATCCATTGATATGCTAATCATTTTGTTCTCCAAGGCTCACACTGTAGGCATATTTACATATAATAATGATCTGTAGATGTCACAGCAATGATCTGTTTATATCAATACACTGACTGTAAACATTGTCATTTTGTATAATGTGATGTTCCACAAGTAAAAGATATTTTAACATTGTTATTGGTCCCCTACTTTTATTTTTAATAAATTTGATTTCTTTTACAGCTTGCTATTTACTTGTTAAAAAGAAAAAAACACACTAAAAGAATGGATGGCCTACTTATAGTTTCTTGGTATAATTTTTTCCTCTTAGTTCTATACTTAAAAGCAATATATGATGAGTTTAAAATGGTTTCAAATCTGTTTAGAATTTAATCTAATTAAAAAAAAAAAAAAAAAAGTGACGTGACGTGGCCAAGTATGGTGACCCATCCAAGTGTATATATATATATATATAGAATGCAGTGTTACAATGTAATGTGATTTTAACCCTTTTTGCACATAATATATGCCTTCATGCTTACGTTCACTTTATTTAATCCAAATACAAAATACCAAGATATATAGGCTACCGTATACCGCAAATCAGACCAAAAATACATAGATGTGAATTTTTGCTCATATCACCCAGCCCAGAAGTGTACTGGAGTTTTTTTTGTTGTTGTTGTTGTTTTTTATGGCATAAAAAAACTAAATAGCAAAAATTAACTAAACAGTTACGGTAAACATTCTGATGGACCTCAAAAAATCTTTGGTATCGCTGATGGTACTCCAAAAAAAAAAAAAAAAAAAAAATCAAGGTTGGCAGGTCTCCATTAGGCCACGACTTCCCCAGTTGTTAATGTTGCTGATATTAATCCAGTATTTGTGGGTAAACCTCTATTGCTTGTTTAAGCAAAAAAAAAAAAAAAAAAAAAGACACTTTAATGACCTTTAGGAAATTCTATGAACCTAATGTACTTGACAATGTTTGTAGGTTTAAGACTAAACTGTAATGGATCTGGTCAGGCAGACGAAACCTTACACCAAGTTGTGCAGAGGAAAGAATTTCATTCAGGCTATATACAAAATATTTCCCAATCCTTACTAGCAAAAGATTCCTTACTAGAATTACTTACTCTGTGGTGACAGTCATAACCTCACTCCTCTCTTTGCTCAGAAACGGTGCTGTCATTTCCTGGACTCAACATCTAAAAGGTACAACATCTAAAACAGCAAAAGTTATTCAAGTCTACATATGTGAGTATCTAGACATAGAAACATATTTGCTATAAGGTTATTCTGTTTGTAAGTTTGTCATAACGTCTGCTGAAAGGTTTCCCGTCAGTGTGGCTGAAGTCTCCAGGGGAGCAGCAGGTGGAGCCAGAGCTCTTCATCACAGGAGATCAACAGGATCAGACTTGAGTCCTCTAGCGCCAGAGTCAGTGAAACTCACACGAGATACTTTTTCAGTTTTTGTTATTGTTGTTCACCTCATATTTAAATACATTTTTTTTTTTGTGTATAAATGTATTTAAAAAAAAAAAAAATGACGGCATCAAACAAATGCAGGTCACTGCTTATGACTCATGCTCCTTGCGATATCTATCCAAAAGTTTATTAACCGCATATTTATACTTATTTCACTCATATTATTTTACTTATAATATATAACATCCTCATAGTATTATACAAGATTAAAATGTTTGATTTATTCGCGGTCATAATTCGAAACTATAGTCAATTGCTTGTTTGGTTGTTCAAAAAGACCCAAAAGAAAGTATACAGAACACTATTAATACATTAATAATAGACAGACAATTTAAACATTTAGTACCAAATAAATGTCAAATGATGTCTTACAGCAGACAAGTAAACTTACACATTAAATCAAGGCACAAATGTAACCGGATGAATTCAGTATAATTGCCTGATGTTATGAATGAATGAATGAATTTGCTCATTCATTCATTGATTGTTTGTTTGTTTTTACAATACTACTACTCGAAGCCCCAATAAGAATAACCTATAAGTTATTCTTAGCAGAACTGCTGCTAATGCTGTATTTCTCAGTCCGATGAATCATTGTTTTTGGCAGTTCCCCCAGTAATGCAGATCGTGGCCACAAAAAGCGCAAAAGCTCACTTTTAATGGGGCTGCTCTTAAATAATGACATTTCATCTGGACATGAACATTTGCGTCAATCCATTGGAGGCAAGTTTCTCTACTTTTTGCCATTGGATAACAGCGATCTGTGTATTTATTATATAATACATATAAAATTGTGTGTACTTACACAGTAGTAGCTACATTTGGAAATTAGCATGAAGCTCTTGTGCATAATGCCTTCATTTTCCCCTTGTGTGAACTGCACAGTTTAAGTAACAGTGGCCCCCTCACTATTCTAATGAAATATATTCATGTTTATTATTAGCCAGCATAAGTTGATGAGCCGTGAGGGAGGTGGCTTCGTTTTTACTGTTGCCACAAGCACCGCTCACATCTTTTAGTTGTGCGCCTGACGCGTGATGGAGCGCACAGCCCGACTGTCCACGAGCGACTTCAGAGACTACCACTGAGCGCGCACGCTTCAGCTGATCCGAGACCCAGTTCACTTGTTCTTTTGAGCATTATTCGGCACTAAAGCAGTACTTTATAAAAGACAGGGCATGGTTACTGAGTGGAAGGGAGGAATTCTCTCTTCTGCGTCTTAAGCGGAGATTCAGCGTTGAATGAAACCGTCAAAATTACCTGCCAAAAGCGCAGATGTGGCGAGACTAGTGCATTTTAATCGACCATCCACAAACTTCTGTTGCTTTGACTCAGATCTACCCGTCATGACATCAGTGTCGTGGAGACACGCGCTTTTCTTCTTGCTAGTTGGTGAGTTGAACTGGTTTGTCCTGTTTATTTCTGCATTTCAACCTATTATGTTTGTTTCTGAAATGTCACACTGACTGTAAAACACCCAAGAAAGCTAGAACAAATTAGAACCGAGCTATCCAGTAGTTTAGTTTGTTTATCTGTTTGATAGGTTTGATAGTGGTTTATGGGAGATGGGACTAGCCACTATCTCACTTTCTGTCATATCTCAGTAACTGTAAGGTTTTGAGCCAGAAGTCCAGTGTATTTTAGCAATGGTTTTGTATGTTGGTTTCAAACAAATGCAAACCAGATAATAATAAATGTGAATTTTATCCTCTAATCAAGGATAAGATAGTGTGTGTGTGTGTGTGTGTGTGTGTGTGTGTGTAAATGTTAGATCAAGTTAGTGCAAAGAGTTTAAAATATTACATTTATACAGTTTATTGATTATAATATTTGTTAGCCAAAACAGTTTAATATTTTTTGTATGTTAGGGTGAATACAGGTAAATTCAGCCATAGAGATGATTGGTAAATGGCCACATTATCTTGAATTAACTCTACCTTTCATATTTCATTTTTCATAAATATTTAACTGTTTTTAAATTTTGCTGGAAAAGCTGCTATAAAATATGCTATTTGATGGCAGGTACCCCACATAGTGCAACAACAATGCAAGCTAGAAGTTGTGAAATAATTTGATCTTAATTATATTCTGAGCTGTAATATTTTTATCCCACTTAGTCTGTTTTTTTTTGTTTTTTTTTTATAAATACACAGAGGTTGGAAATTTTGCTGAAAGTAAAAAAATCACAATAAGTGACAAGCCCACCTACGTATGGGTCAATTATCTAATTTTCTAATTAATAATGCATGGCAACCTCCTTCTGTTGGAAAGAATTCATTTCACACTTACCTTAACAAGCTCGCTGAGCTGTGCTGAGCATGACTAACAAGCTGCTCTCTGCTTGCCTTGATTGTCTGTCACCATTCAATTGGGATTGCTATATTTACTATACAAGGATTCATGTCATGCTTTCTTAGGAAGAATGTCTATAAAGAATTTTAATGCAAATATGAGCTATTCTTTGTGAACTGACCTGACTCTCAGTCGAGTAATGCACACATATGATTCTTCCTGGTTTGTGACAGTGACAAACATGTATCTGTTTCTCTGATGGCAGAAGGAAAGAGAGGATGCTGATGCATCCACGCAAGAAATTGAAGCTCATGTACCTGCGAAGAAATATTTAATCAATCTGTAGAAATATGTAACTCTTGAATAAACACTTCTGCTCCAGTTAAGCCTGCTGTAGTGAGTGTCCTATAAAATATGTAGATTTAGCAGGGGAATCTTCTGGTTTTAAAACTGCATCAGGAAGCAATGAAGTGAATTCAGGAGGAATGTATGTTAACTGATCTCTGAAATAAAGCAGGCTTTTAGAATAAGTCATGATGCAATATGTATTCCAACAATGCAAGTATGTATTGCATTTTCACCATTGCTGCAAAAGGCTCTATAATGGATGCTATAGCCTAAAGCTAGTTTCATGACTAATAACACATCCAGTTTAGTGATCCACACCTTTGATAGTACAGTAACTCTATCGCACTCTGAGGTTTGTTAACACAATAGCAGCCTTTCCTTTCCTTTTTAATTTTTCCTTTCCTTTTCACTTCCTTTGCCCTTTATTTTTTGTCTTCCTTTACATTTTCCTTTTCCATATTTTCCCATTTCTTACCTGTTTGTAGTTTCCTTTATTTGATTTTTAAATTCTCCTTCATCTTTCCTTTCCTTTCCTTTCCTTTCCTTTCCTTTCCTTTCCTTTCCTTTCCTTTCCTTTCCTTTCCTTTCCTTTCCTTCCCTTCCCCCCCCCCCCCCCCCCCTTCCCTTCCCTTCCCTTCCCTTCCCTTCCCTTCCCTTCCCTCTTTATCTTTCTTCCTTTTTAGATGACTCCCACTCCGCTTTCTTTATAGATGGCTGTGTCCATCTTGTCCTGCAGATGCACCAGGGGAGTCTGACAAGTCCCAGGATATTGATGGCATCATGACTGTTAACTGCTGGCACAGAGAAAATAGTGGCTTCATGCTGTTGTTGCGAGCCGAGAGATAAATGTCAAGCACACTTTTCAAAACCGAACAAAGCTTTCATTGTGTTCCAGAGCAGAATTGTGCTCTTTCCAACCAAGATTCATTGCTCTGACAATCTGACAACTGAAAGTCTACCACAGATAAAACACTAAATACAGTAAAGACACTTTAGCAGGATGAAGGGGAGCACAAGGATGTGTCCTATACAGTTCTCTAAATACAGATTAACACGGTGCATTTCTCTGATTGAGGTGAATAACCTGATGGCAGTGGGCGGGGAGATCTGGACAGCCGTAACAAGTGAAGATGAATATATGGCTGTTCTATTTCTTTGCGCTTGTCAGGACTGCTTTGTATTTCATTCTCAATGTACTGCCTTAAGCAGTTCTAGCCTTGAAATGATTCAGTTTACTAGGTCTTGAATCCAAGAACATTAGTGAGCATTGTGTGGAAAGAATTTAATGGTAAATGATTATGTAATTTGTTTTACCAATGGAGCCTTTGGAATTACATCCAGACCAAATTAAGCATGCTTGATTGTGCAGAATGGCTGCTGGAGCTGAACACAACAAATTTATCCATATTTCTGATTAGAGCTGACAGTCTAGACATAATATGAAGATATCTCAATAACTTAAACAAGAAGCAACTTTGCAAAAGTGGAATGAATTTGATTTACTCTGTTGTCATTGTCCTAAAATCTTTTTAGTTAGACATGTAAGCAGTGATAAGTTGCTTTATATGCTGTTCATATACTCAGATGACCCTTTTGCATCGTGTTTGATGCATGACTGCTTCACCTCCATCAACAATCATATTTTGTGGAAAAGTGCGATGCATGACCTATTTGACCTGCATTCAGAATACAGTGTACAGAGATTTTAATACAAAAGCACAGTTAAACATACAGTGTGAAAGCAAAACTTAATAAAATTATCTCAATTGTTATTTTTTTAATGCATTTTTATAAAATACCAAGTAAAGGTTGGATAAAAATAGAGTTAAAGATGACAAAGAAACGTTAACGGACACACATTCAAGTTTACTGGAGTCGTTTGTCTGGGAAAACTCTGAAAAGCAGGAGGCTTTAGTAAAAATCTCATTTTAATCTCCAGCTTGGAGAAGCAGCGGAGAGTTTTCTTTTAAACAAGTGTAGCACTGAAAACTACAGTTAATATTTGATGTCTAACCTGTCGTGATTTCAGCAGGGAATCAACATGCTGGAATGTGCCGCTCTCTGCAGCGATGCTGGATGGGTTTGGAACTCCTCCCTGCATTAGCTGATTATTCATTATGCAGATTGAGTCACTCTATAAACTGCGTTGCAATGCTGTAGTATAAATTAGTTTCAAAGGAAAATAAGAGGTGCATTGATTCATCTACTCACTGGCAGGCTTGAGATTAAGTCTCAGCAGACTCCTCTTATCACGCAGAGCACAGACAACATGGCACTGAATGTGACATCACATGATGTGAAGTATCATTCTGGGGTCCTTGGTGTGATTGTCTAAAGAGACAGTTAAAGCAGCGGCAGACCCCATGCAGTGTTTTTAAGACCTCTCTGACAGCAGGAGCTCTGGAAACAAGATCTCCCTAGGCCCCTGAGTGGCATTGGCATCTCAAACACAACTACTTGCTGTCGAGTTGCAATACAACACTTGAGCTAGAATCATTTTATTTCTGTTTAGATTCAGACAGTTACAGTGATTAAGGATTTTAGCTATACTAATTCTCCCTATTAAGTAGTCATATCCTTCTAAATATGTTCTTTCCCCCTAAGGTTCTATATGTTATTTGCTCCAAAAAATTTTTTTTTTCATGATCATGGTCTTTTCAAAGATTAAGGAAAGTTCACCTTCTCATTGGGTGACCCTGCTAAATATTTTACAAATAATTTTTTAGTGTCTTACTAATTGAAAAGTACGATAGATTTTTTATTTTCTTTGTTACAAATTATTATTACAGCATCCACATGCTAAATACTCATTAAAAGTAAATCACTAGTCATTTGCAGAAGAACAGACCTTCACCTGTCTTGCTTCTGTACAGCTATAAAGCATTTTTTTTTTTGACATCAGAGTTATTGGATGGCTCGACTCTGTATATACAGTTACAATTTTGTAGAGAATCTTTTATTCTTAAGTAAAATCTTGGCCCATTCCTCACTCAGAAAGCTTGCACATGACTGATAATCTTTGGTTTTCATGTTGCGATTTACATTTCAATTCTATGATTGATCCCTGAACCAAGCTTCAGTAGATTTGGCATCACAGTCTTTGCCAAAATGACCTTATACTTCAAAAAATTCACAATGTCCTTCATACAGTCAAGATTTCCACTTCTTGAAACAGCATAGCACCCTCATAACAAGACTGGTCCACCTCCATGTTTAACTGCTCAGAAAGCCTTCCCTGTTTTGGACCAGACACACCGCTGATCATGTGACCAAACTGGAACATTCTTCCAGAACTCCACAGGTCTATCCAAATTCATTTTAGCATAAGTCAGCCTTGTATGTTCTTCTTGATCAAAAGCAGTCTTCCAGCATTAAGCCAAGCTTATCTAGTGGTGTTCTTGCACTCTGTATTTAAATGTTTTTTCCTCTTTTCATCAAGTCTTTGGCAGTAAATTTATAGCTTTTCTCAGTTGCTGTGATCAAACATTTTATTCTCCTTGATGATGTATTTGTTTTTTTTTCCTTCAAGGTTTTTCTGGTACAACACATTTTAAACTCACAAGGCTGCCAGTTGTGTCTCTAGGAACTTTTAGTGTTTCAAAAATCTTCTTGTAGACATAGACTTTCTAATTTAATTTGTGAGAGCTCTTTTGACTTGCCGATATTTGCAACTTTAACACATGTATGGGCTAAATGTATTCATGTGTAACAGCTCAAGCTAATTAAGTTTTGTTATAAGTTTCCAAAGGCTTAATTGTGTTTTAGCACAGATTTTATATATATATATATTCTGATGCAAACACACAAATTATCTTATTTTTTTCACAGCTGAATGCTGGTGCTTGATATAAAGTGCATTTCAATTGCTGCCTACAACAGATTACAGTGCAAGGTGTCGATTAACTCTTACAGCAGTGAGTCATGGTGACCCGCAGCAAATGACCTTCTTTAATGGGATCCAGCCGTTGGTGTAATGGCCATGAGTGATCCATCACCTGTATAGCCAGATACGCTGACATTCATGGCCCCAGTAATTGCTTCATCACAAAGGACCTGTGCCATGTAGATTATTTTGGAATGCCATGATGGATGTTGTGCATGTGTGTGTGTGTGTGTGTGATAAGTAGAGTAAATGGCGGCATTTGCTTTATCAATAGTTATAAACCATGTTACACAATGAGAGGATGAGTAAAGCAAGTGGCAATTTGTACCGGCACAGTGCTTGCTTCCATAAATGGCAGACAGTACTTGTTCAGGCGGTCAGTGTAGTTCACTCACAGCACTACAGAATGTTTTGTATGGGTTGCTTCTTAACTGGGAGTGTGCTTTATATGACTGTCACCATGTTTTCCCTGCAGCATATTGCAGTCTAATGCTTCTCTTCTAGTATTAATGCAAATGTTATCATGCTTTTCTGGAGTACCCACAGGCTGTTTTTGTCCGTGCTGGGATAGCAGCATCTCTGTAGACTTCAATTTTGCATAAGATCAGGCTTGGATAGTCACAGAATACATGTCACAAAAAAAAAAAAAAAAAATAGCAATTTTTCATGCTGTACATTAAAATGTTGTAATGACTAAATTCATTTTGTAATATTTATTTAAAATGATTACTTTTTTGTTTTTATTTAGGCAAAATAGTATCAGCTAGTCCGCACTATAAAAAATTATTGTGATCGTTATGGTAGATGTCTAAAAATCCTGAGTAATGGTAGAAAAAAAAGGTAAAAGTCCTGTTAAATAGTTAACAGTAAGTACAGTGAAAAACTAATAAATCTACAGGGCATTTCATGCAATTTTGTAGTATAATATTGCTAAATTTACAGTTTTTGGAAGCTATTTGTGTGCTTTGACTGTAATGTGTTTAGTACTACAGTAGGTTTGTGTATTAACGTTATATCAGTATATATATATATATATATATATATATATATATATATATATATATATATATATATATATACTGTAAATTAAGTTCAATATGTAAAACATCCTAAAGTGTTACTACCCTACTACTAGTAATTTTGTTTTCCCATTCAGTCTGAAAAAAATTTATATTTGATTAGTTAATACTACATTACATACAGACCAATGCATGAAAAATTATTTTGCTATTCTAAATTTCTATTTCAAATACAGCATTTTATTTTTGTAATGGATTTTACTGTTGCTGAAATGTAGCTCTGAGTTCACGGCTGACTGGTCTGAGCTAGTAAACATTCTGAGGTGACCTGCAGCTTCGAGGCTTCCAGTGGTCCCAGAGACACATCTACAAATGACACCTCTCTCACAACAGTGTTCTGCACTCCAGTCAGACATGCCCAAACCATTGATATAGCTGCCAGCCTAAATCACTGTGACGGCCACTACTGAAAAACAAAATGCACAGATGACATTTTGCTGAGCCATATCACATTTATTTTGTGCTTATTTGGAAACAGAATATAACTTTTTTGTTTAGAATAAGTCATTTTTACTGGAATATCTTTGGAACAGAAATGCCATAGTCTTGATAATTTGACTGTTATGATTCCTCCAAATGTATTTTCTCAGCTCATACCAGCCTAAACTGTCCAACTGTTGTTCACTGTGTATATGTGTCTGGCTCTTGAGTTACTGTACATCCCTGCTTTATCTGTCAATCTCAGCGTCTGTCTGCATCCATTTACTAACATGAGATCCTCGCTGTGGCAAGCATTAATTTGACCAATTATGTGGCCGTTACACCTTAAGAGAACATGACAGCTTGGCAGTCGTGCAAAAAGCACACTGAAGTAAAGAATTTCAGAAAATGAGCAATTTCAGTATAATGCATCTGTCAGCAGTAATTGTGAACTGGCATCTCACATGCTCGAAGCTGTGATCAGTTTAACACAACAATACATTTAAAGGAATCTTACGGCTTCAGTAAAACTTTTATTGACAGCATTTGTGACAGAATGTTGATTACCACAAAGTTTGACTCATTCCATAAATGTGCATTCACAGTACTGCACTTGCCCTGTCTGAGAGACAGAAATTAGAAATTTTATCCCAGTATTCATCCCACTGTTGAATTAGGATAATTTTGTGGCCTCTTGAATTGTCACGTGTGTCATTGCTTCAAATTACCAGTAACATATTCACACATTTCGAGACTCAGTGTTTGGAAAAAGAGACATACTTAATAGGGTATCAGCTATACAAACACAGAACTGAATGCAGAGAGACTCTTAGTTATTTAATATTTAGTTAAGCATAACAGATAAGATGACACAGAGGAGGGTGAAGGACATAGTTCTGAAACTACAGCTAGTTCATGTGCATTTGAGCAGTATTAATTCAATGGACCTAAAGGGCAGTCCCTAGGCTGATCATTAGTGAAAGCATTTAGTAACCAGGTTTCTCATTTATAAAACTCTCTGTAGAGTTCATCCTAAAAGTGTACGTAGGCACAAAAGCTAGATCTGGTACACCAGAACCTATGCAAAAATCCCTTTACAAATCCTAGTCAGGGGAAAATTGTGCGCACGTGCATCTCCACCCCGACTCCTCCCCAAAATCACCATTTCTGCCATACACAAAAAATTCTAATTAAATTCAATTAATTCAGTTTTGCTGATAAGGTGAACATCTTTTAGCTATTTTTATTGGAAAAATATAGGCTTATATTTTTTGCAGTGTAAATACAATTATCAGACTCATTGACAAATTATTTTAAAAAGGAAACGTGGAAAGCTTACCATTTTCTTGAAGATTTATCCTTCAAATACATTGGTATTTTTCTTAATGTTGTGGAGATGCCCTCACAAGACATTAACACTTCTGTGCAGCTGCGGTTGTACAGTAAGCTATTATCATTGGTCCTATTCAAACCGGACAATAGACCTTTCCACCGAATCCAGCAGTCTGCCATTATATCGAAGTGCGCATCTTTGATCATTGTTCTCGCTAAAAATATTTTCTCATAACAAGAGATGTGCAGTTTATTTTAAAGAGATATTATTGTGCACCTATAGCACTCCTTGCTGTCATTAAACATAGCATACCACTGGAAATGGAGGGCATCCACTACAAACAGGCTATGTCTAAATTCATATAATTTTGGTTTAACTTCTGCGTAATGACTTTATGAAATTTCAGTGCTTATCTCCATTAATGAGAGTGGAATATTTAATATTAATGTATACGATGAAATGAAAACAGTTTAAAATCGTTTACTTCATTACTTTTCTCTCTCTAGGAAAAAAGTCTGTATGCATGGGTCAGAGTTTGCATGCAGGTGCGCAAATTTTCCCATCAAGTTTATTTTTAATAAATCCCACCTTTTGCATAGGAAGTGGCGTACGCCTCTTTCAGGGGAGTTTTTGTGCGTATGCAATGGTTATAAATGAGTCCCCAGGGGTTGTCATGCTGCTAAAGGGACAAAATACATGATGTAAGCACCATACAGTGACCATAAATGTGGTGCATACTTGTATGCTACATCCCAAGACTTATGCATCCAAAAAGTATCTTCAAGGAAATTTCAATCTGTTCTTCATGCAAAGCTTGGGATATAAAGCATGTGTTGTTACTGTTACCTTAACTAAAACAATATGTTAATTAAAACAAAATTAAAATAAAATCTAAACACACTAAACACACTTTTGTTAGTTGTCAAGGCAATATTTCAAAGTTTAAGTAGAAGTACTAAAATTACTAAGATAAAAATGAAGCTAAATAGAAATATTAATAAGCAAAAAGCTAGAAAAATGAAGAGAGCACATAACAAAATCACTAAAACCTAAACTAAAATTAAAATGAAAATATAAAATAAAACCTAATTCAAAATATGAACAATTACTAAAATAAAGTATAAATAATAAACACTAAATACTAAAATAAAACTGCACTTGAGTTGTATGGACTTGCTCTTTTGAAAACATGTTAAACAGGTTTGAAACACCATTAGGGAGAATGAGTGACAGAATGTTCCTTTTTGAGTGAACTATCCCTTTAACAGTCAGCAGCACATCATAAAGCTGCATAAATACTCCTCACTAAAAAGATGATTATGAATATATCAGTCAAACCAGTCAAAGTTCCAGAGATGATCCAGGAGGAAACTCACAAAGCTCTCGTTTGGTTCTCCTCCTTTTCAAAAGGCATCTTAGGATCATTCTGTGCATTATGCAAGAGTTTGAGATCAAAAGAATCTTAGTGTTTGAAGAGAGAAAAATAAGGTCATGTATCAGCATAACATTAACTTTCTGTAATATATTAGCTAGAAGTTACTGTATATTAATGTTTTATTGTAATATTCTAGTGTAATAGTTTATAATTATAACCTTGACTTTAGAAGGCCTGCATTATGTTATTCTGCAACTATGCACAGCATTGACAGTATCATGACACAAAAATCAACTTAATGCTCATCACATGTATGCTTTAAGCATAAGGTAACCCCAAAATGCACTGCAACAGTTCAGTTCAGTGAAAAAAATATACTTATTTCCTTAAATACTACCAAATTAAATATTCAAGGTCAATAATAAGTTAATATTCCGTGCAATTGCACATTGAATTGCTATTCTGTGTGTACATATACTGACATATAAGTGGTTTGTGACAAATTGAAGTGGTTCTGAAAACGCTTGTTTGTGAGTTTAACACTTAACAGCACCCAGAACAGATGGATCCCATGATCCGTGTGGCCCAGCATCCTCCTACACAATAAAAGTAATTGCAAAAAATGTCTGGGAAAAGTTTGTTTTGAGCTTTAGCATAATTTCTTTTCTAATGCCACTTCATTTTGTTATCTAATGCTATGACATTCATACATTTTTAAGTGTGACTAAAGTGTCCAAATAGTATTTGGGGCCACTGCACGCACAAAATCCATTTGTTCTCTTCCCGCCATTTATAATGAATGGTAGACTGTCTTTCCTAATAGGCTCTCTGTTTTAACGAGTTCAGCTCCTCAGGAAGCAAACATGCAAAAAGAACACAGTATTGCGCCCTGTCCCCAAATACTGCAAGTGCAGTCTTTGTTAAAAATTCACTTTGCATAAGCAAACATGCCACTTTTGCCTGCATTGGGAGGCAAAACTGGAACAGTTTTCCACTGTATTATTCATTTTTCCTTTCATCCATCTTCAGGGCAATATAAAAGCTTACGCCTGCTAGAATCGCTTATGAAACAGAATTGCTTTGGGTACAAAGTTGTTAAGGCCATGTTGTCAAAGGGTACAATGGTTCTTATAATATGAAATCACACATGTAATGCTATGATTAGTTTCTACTGTAACATTTTAATTCTCACTTTGTACCTTTTTTTGCATTCGCATTTGCACACCACAGTTAATGGAGTGACATATTACTGACTAACTGACTCTAAAGTATCCTGGATATCATCCAGATTGCCAGCATATTGGAGATGTGAAGTGATTAGCTGCACACTTGCTCACTTGAGCGCGCACACACACACACACACACACACACACACACACACACACACACCAAACACACACACACAAACACACACACACACTCGCACACAGACACTGTGAATGTCAGTGAGAACAGTAATGTTTACACATACAGAAACTAATTAAGTGTTCTAGTTGAAAGGTCCCTGTCATATCGGTTGGGAATTTTAACTGTTTTGCACATCCAGTTTTATGTTCCTTACTACATAACCATTCGCTTTTTTATTCACTTGGTTTGTATTTATATAGTTATTTTAAATGTTTATTTATTTATTTATTTTGTACATTTGCGTTGTGGGAATGCAGAGTGAATTAATTCAAGATAATGAATTGGAACAGTGAATGGATTTTTATTTCTTCTCGTCTTCCCAAGAGAGAGAACCATTGTATATAATTGAAGTTATGATTGTGTTTTGGCTCGTATTCAAAATCTTATCACAAAAATGAACATTTTATCTCTTCTGAATGTTACTGACTGCAGCACCAATGTGCAAAAAACATGAATCTCTTGGCATGCGGAAGGATAAACACTGGCACACAAGCAAAAACAGAGAGAGGAATATTGTGTGATTGTAATTTTACTCAGTAGCTTATTTTAGAAACGTTAACACCTGCCAAGAGGCAAATGCAAGTATAAACAGGCTATGACAAGTAAAAAAAAAAAAAAAACATTGCATGTTGTAATTTGAATTGTAATAATGATAATCTGACCCTTTCTGAAATAAGTGATGTGCATGATTCAAAATCAAAATCAATTTTGTGAAATCCAGCTAGTTACTTATATATATCGATGTTCTTAAGTTAGTGTAGCTTTAGATTCACTGTATCGTTAGATTAGTAAATGCCCACATTCTTAACAGTTTACAACATGATTCTCATATTACATTTCTGGATAAGAGGTTTCTGTGCCTGCAGCAGTTGATTTCAGGTCTTTCCAGGAATATCTGATTGTTGTGTTGCATTAGATTGTGCAGAAGCCTTTATAGTCTACTATATTCCATTTCAGATTCTGATATCTCTATTCATTGGAGGATTAACTTATGGTTGATATCCAGAGTTATTTATGTATATGAAATAAAACAGAAATATATTCCCGTATCTATCTCAATATAGTGTTTTTGATGAATTTATGCTCTCTTATGCATTTTGTAGTTTCATCATCCTTTCATCTCCATTTATTTATCCAAGTTTATTTTTATTTGGAAAATATGGTTTGATGTTGTGATGTTACATTCATTTGCATTTCCACTCATTTCCTGCGTGGCTTAAACCCTGAGTGTTTTAAGCAAGTCTTTCCAATAAAGATTTCTTGCCTGGTATTTTTTGTCACTAATACAATTTTTTTTAAGTTGCAACCTGGGTGATCTCAGACGAAAAGAATCCAAGAGGATTCTCTTTTGGATCATAATTTGGAACCAACCCTACTGGGGACTGTGTTCTAAAAGAATAAGTTTTTAAATTTATACAAAACACATATCCACTATTTTATAGGAAGCCAAAAATCCAGTGAATTCCCATTAGGATCCTTCAGGATTATAATAGAAAGTCTGTTAGGAAACTTGTAGACATTCCTTTTTTTTTTTTAGACTTTACACAAACATGTTTCTTTCTCTTTATTTTTCTTGAGGGAGTCTCACCTGTCACATAATTGATGTGATAGGGCTGTTGTTGACTAACAATGAGCTGAGGGGAGTGCCGTCACTGCGGCTCTGACCGCGAGCCTGTCTCTCATACTGATCAGCCACCTTTCTTTACAGCACTGGGAGCGAGAGCTACACTGCTACTGTAGATCTCTATAGGAGAATAAAACAATAGGAGGGAAAGCAAGCAGCAGATATGAAAGAAAACAACAGTCAGACAATGGCTGCTCTGTTCAAAAGGCAATTGTTATTCCCAAGAGCTGCACATTAATACCATTATATCAGAGCTAATGAAATGACTCATCATTGTTTCTCCTCTCAAGGTTTTTTTTTTTTTTTACATTCTATTCAGAACTTTGCTAGCATCTGGAATGTTTAATCTGTTACTGGCTTTGTTGGAGAGTTTAATATTAAATTAAATTAAATTGACTTATCACAGCAGGATTGCTGGCTGTCTGGAAGTGATGTTCAGTTTAAAACAAATTCCCAGGTTCAATCAAATTAAGCTTGATTTATGTCTTTTACAAACTGCGGGGTTAGTCTAAATCAATTTGTGTGATATCAGCAACAGGCCACATTGTCTGTAATGAACCTGGAACATTCCATTAACCATAATGAACTATGATTAATGAGAAAGTGTCTGTGAACAGTGTTATTATTGAAACACCGGAATGCCAATGGAATTTTCCGATTCTCAACACTCAACACATTATAGTACAAACATTCTTTCTATTGTGGCACTTAATCTAACCCTTAACAGTATTTATTGTACAGTGTGCTTAGCATCTTATTGCAAGTAACTACTTCTGCTTTTTGCTGATTC
This sequence comes from Cyprinus carpio, assembly GCF_018340385.1. Taxonomy (NCBI): domain Eukaryota; kingdom Metazoa; phylum Chordata; class Actinopteri; order Cypriniformes; family Cyprinidae; genus Cyprinus; species Cyprinus carpio. The sequence continues at coordinate 16,583,495 of NC_056580.1, read as the reverse complement.
TGTGGTTATATAGATCATGTAACACAATTGACCGATACAGTCAACAATTCATCATATTCTAGGGATGTGGTTAAAAACAAATCCCAGTAAACCAGTCACCTTATTATTCCTATGGGGAAAATGAGATATTAAATGAGATGTGGTTACTTTTAGAAAGGAAACAGTGATCTGTGGGGTACAGAAGTATAATTTAGATGTTTTTTCTTCCTCACCTTCAATTCTTTGTCTCTTGCAGTGAATCTGTCTGTGCTAACCACAGCATGCAGCAGTCACTATGGAAATGCCATTGAGGAGTTCTGCATGGCCAAGTTTAAGCTGGACATGGAGGTTCTTGATCAGCGCCAGTGGTGCAGCTGGGAGGACACAGTTGAGTGAGTGATAAACATGCCACTTCAGTATGTCATTGGTAATTCTTGATTCTGATTAGGTGACACATGCTCCAAGGACATTCATTTGTATAAAAGTATATTCATTGTCATTTTCTCTCCTGCGTGATTGGAGAGGAAACTGAATAGAGTGATTGCGATCCTAGAGCCACAGTGCAGAACGTCTATATTTTTGATAACTTTGTATCTATCAACGAATCATGAAAAATGTGTCACGGTTTCCACAAAAATATTAAGCAGCACAACTGTTTTCAGTTGTGATAATAAGAAAGGTCATCACAGGATTGAATTACATTTTAAAATGTATTAAAACCGAAAACAGTTATTTCACAATATTACAGTTTTTACTGTGTTTTTGATTAAATAAACATTAAAAGACACATTTAAAAATCTTACTGACCAGAAACTTCCCCTACACTTTTCGTATCGCACACATTGTCAGCTTTTGTTCAGTGCAATCCTACCTGGCAGCTCACATGGCTGCAAGTTTTTTTTTTTGAACACTTCATGACAAGGTCAGTGAAGAACAGAGTTTTCTCAGTCAGAGAGATAACAGGGGTTCCCATATTATCACATACTTCAGAGGGATTTAGTGAGCTGTGTGGCACAGCTCCAGGCATTCACCGTTCCTGGGAATGCCTCAATATGCCCAGCTGTCTCTGTGACATAATGGAGGAAGTTATTCATGGTGCCCCAGAAAACACATGATATTGAAGAACTTTCACATTTCCAGGTTAACAAGAAGAACTGTCTTGTCATTACTTTTGTGCCCATGACAACTGAACCTAAGAAACTCTGCCACTCTGAAGTAAACAGAAGCCGTTGGACTCCAGTGCAACATTCGAGAAAGAGACAGTAGAGAAAAGGGACACTGGATGTCTAAGCTGTTGGATCGGGGCCAGCAAGGTCTGCCAGTCCCTGTCATCAGCACTCCAGGCACTTTTTGTCCCCTGCAACCCAACTCGTATCAATTGTAGCTCGTGCCGAGGTACAAAATGCTGACTGTGTTTTACGGTACTAGAAATCATAGTACTTAAAGTGATATTCATTTAAAACTAAAAAATATTCCATCCTTTAGCAACCCTCATGTTGTTCCAAACCTGTATGGCTGCCGTTCCTATGTGGAACATAAACTATATTTTGAAAATGTGTGTGTGTGTGTGTGTGTGTGTGTGTGTGTGTGTGTGTGTTTTGTTTTCTTTTTTTCAATAATTTTTTTCAAGAATGATTACCAACATTCTTCCAAATATATGTGTGCTCCACAGAAGAAAGCCATATAGGTTTGGAACTACATAAAGATGATTAAATGATGACATTTATTTAACTTTTCTAATTTTTTTTGTCTTTTTTTTTATTAAAATAAAGAAAAAAGTTACGATGAGGCACTTATAATGGAATTGAATGGGGGCCAGTTACTGAAGGATTTAAAAGCACAAAACATTTGAAGCTTATAATTTTATAAAAGCACTTACATTGATTATTTTGTTAAAATATGTATTATTTGAGGGGTAAGGCTGTTTAAATAATTTTTTATAAAACATTTTTCCAGGCATTTTAGTGTTTAAGGCATTTCATTTTCATTGCGACATTGTCATGGCAACATAGTTATAAAATTAGAAGTAACTTGACACAGAAAAGGTTATATATGATTTTTCACACAAAAATCTAATACATATTGTTTGTCTATTGAATATTTTAACTTTACATTCACTTACATTGGAAGTTCTTCACTGTAACCCAGATTTTTGCTTCTCTCAGTGGAATGATTATCTTAGCAAAATGCTCTTGGTGCTCATTAACAAAATTGCTGGTGCTGTTGTTGTTAGTCAGATCAAAATCTCAGAATGTTGCCCTAAGGTTGCAAACAAAAACGGTTGTGTTCAGGAGGATGATTGATTCCTGCGGGTGTTGTTAAACTGAGCTGTCATTTATGACACAAAATGATTATTCATATTGCCTGCTTGACTGAATATGTACAATATTAAAAGCTGATTCCCTTCAAACAGTGAGTCATAGATTGTGCTAACTGTGTATAATGGATGGTATTAATATACAGTGATGACCTTGATCTCTGGTATTTTATTTCATGCTTTTTTTTACACTGTAAGTGCTTCAGCCCACCAAACAAAAACAGAGCCTTTACAACTTTGCTAACAAAGCTTTTCTGTCTTCAATGCTAAAGGATCTGGATGTGAGTAAACCTCAATAGCAAGCACAGAGGAGTTTTAGCTGGCTTTATTTAATATATAGAGTACATTGATAATGATTGATGCCACACTGTTTTAAATCAATTGAAAATGCATGCAATAAATCTGTTACAACAGAAAGTGAACAATATTACTTTCATGATTCAGTGCAATATTTTTTAACAATCAAGTTAGACTCCAGACACAATTTATCAGCCTTCCTAGCGGAGAGCAGTTTTGGTCAAACGTTGGGCTTTCACAGCTCTAGGGATCTCGAGGTGTTCTCAGATCTGGAAGCAGGATCAAGTGCCCCACACGCCTGTGAAACAGCACTCATTAAAGTATGTATGGTCTCTCAGCTCCCTCCGTGAGGTCATCCAACTCCATTGCTCAGTTATGCACAAAGCACCATCTAGAGACAGCCACAGGTCTAGGATGAGGTCTGAGAAACACAGTAGAACAGCAAGTGGCCTCCAATGAACCTCAGAAGTGGTGAGCTAAGACTTCCTGAGCACTGAGGGCAGTCAACTGCAGGTAATTAAGGTTACATACAAACCATCAGAGGAGGCCAGCACTCTTGTACTTCAGCAAATTGTTTCACCAGGGCAATGGAGCATTTAACTACTTCGGAGGGAAGCAGCAACCGGCAAATCAACACTTTTGCCCTTTCAGGTGTCATTCCTGTGAGTGCCGATATGCTCATTAAACTCCTCTTACAGCACAGCCTGGAGGTGAAACAAACTTGTAAAATATATACAATATATTAAAAAGGCAGAGCTAGGATTATAGGGAGGTGTTTGTCTAAAACATAATTTCTACTTTTCTGAGGAAAAAAAAAGATTAAGCAACAGATGTTAAAACCTTATTTTGTGCTTGTTTTGCTACTTATTTAACAAGCACAAAACCAATCCCAGCAGGTTTAATAAATTACAAGCATTAAATCAACATGGAGACATGAACTCTGGAAATCCTGTTGTGGTTTTAGTTATTGTAGGACATTATTTTAATGGAATAGTTCACCCCCCCAAAAAAAGAAAATTCATCCCTCATTTTGTTCCAAACCTAATTTTCCTCCCCCTGTGTCACACAACAGATGTTTTGCAGACTTTCTGTCCACACACAATGACAGTGTACGGTAACTAGTGCGAAAAAAGTTGACATTTGGACAGCGATATTGTTATATCTTCATTTCTAACAACATATAACAAGTTACTGAATGAAAACCTTGTTGATCTTTGTCACAGTCAGTATCTAGTTAGTAAAGAAAGTAATGCATTTATGTGCATCAGGACTTGGATAATCTGCTAATGGTTACATGACAGTTTATGTTCTCCTGAAAGGCATTTAGAAAGCATCACTTCATCAATTTAAGCTAAAATTTGACCAGAACATGTCTGTTCTGAATCTTTCAAATTTGCCTGCTGCATGTAATCAGATTAAAGGTTTTGATGTAATCTGGGTTTTTCAAACACAAGGGTTACGTTCAAAAACGAAAGACCAAATGTCAAACCTATGTGTTCAAAAAGTGTAATTAGTCTGCTTATAAATGTTCTTTGTTGATATTTGAACTGAATTATGTTATAATTGCTAATTTTTCTAATTAAAAAGTAAGAGAAAGGCTTCCAGAAACTTCTTGTGACTAAAACTGTTATTAATCCAGACACATACTGTAATGGTCATGTTTTCAGGCCAGAAAATATCAGGGCCTTTTCCCCCTTGGCCTCTCCTGCAACTTATTCCATAACAAGTATGATCCTCTTCAAGCCAGTAATATGTCTGAGGTCCTGTAACTCCAGCTCAGGTGTCCTCACTCATTGTACCTATAATTTCCGGGTACACATCTGGTGTTTGAGTAGTTCTGACTCTTTGGGCTCTCTGTGACCTGTTGTCCTGTCCCTGATGAGGACGTCCAGCTCATGTGAATGGCATCTAAAGGCGAGAAGAGAAAGCAGAGTGATTGAGGATGGCAACGAAAAACTGAACTATAGATTTGCTGGTTCACAAACTGTACTGGAGTTAAAAAGTAGGAACTGAATGCAGTGGTGCGGAGAAATATAAAACTTCCTGCACTGTCTGCATTGGGAAGTTTTAGGATTTCTGTATGGAAGTATCACTATATAGATTCATACTGCTATCAAGATATAGTAAATTCAACACAAAAATGTGTTACTCGACTCGACTGCATAAAATACCTTTGTGGGAACTGACAAATCAGGCCTCACCATCCCACTGTGAAATTCCAGCAAACCCTCATTTAAACCCTCCAGAATGCTCCATACTGTCGATAAAGCTTAACTTGTTTTGAAGCCAGATTCCTGCTGCTGCTTTCCATGTAGTCACAAGCTTTAGGTTCTGATCCAGAGGTCCATCTGTTGCCCTGAGCATGCACAATTCACATTATAGTCCAGGTGCTTGTGGGATAGTTTCCAGTAGCTCTGTGGAATGTGACCACACTTGAAAGTGTTTAACCCCTCTGTCAGCCTTGATGACACTTAATGAGAGAGAGAGAGAGAGTCAACGAGAGGGTCTCACCTTATAGTATGTTTTGACTATTCACATCCCCTTTAGTATCCAAGGGACAGAGATCAACAGCTTTCATAACTGCAGTAAAGAAACATGTTTTAAAGAGTGTTCTAAGTATATGGGTTTTGCTACAAACTGTCCTCACTTGAATGTGCTGTTTCTGTAGAAAAAATAAAATAAAGAAATAACCATAAAAGATGCATTAAACAGCAAAACATATAAATAAATACAACAGTAATAATCATTTTATTGTTTTCCAGTTCAAATATGTAAACATCCTTATAACAAGGCTTCAAACAAAATGGCATAAGATTTACACAAATGAACATTATATCATTATTTACTATTATACACTCATGTTCAAGCCTGCATATATTCTCTTGAATACAAACAAATGTATTTTTGGAGAATGTTGGTAACCAAACAGTTCTGTTTCCCATTTACTTCCACTGAATTATTTGTCAATACAATGGAAGTCAATGGAAACTACTTGTTCTCCCTCCAAGTTTATTTTTCTACCCCACTGGCATTTTTAAATTGTAACTATATTTAGGCTACCTAATTTATTTCATGAAATAATTACATTATATATACATACATACAAACACACACACACACACACACACATAAAATTGTGAATCTGTCGCAATGTACTGTAGACTTTGCAAAGAGGCTGTTACTGAAAGCTATGATAGATCACGAAACCACTGCTGTGATCTCTGTTCTGTGATTGGTTATAGTGGCAGGAAACTGCACAGCCTGAGCAGTGACAGTTAGCTGTAGTCATGGTCTCTGTGTGTTGATGTTTGTCCCTGACTAGTTATATTTAGTGGCGTTAAACCAGTTTGAAATTCAGTCTGCCGTCTTACAAGACTGATCTCCAGGGAGACTTTGCCACCACATGGTCAATAGAGAAACACACCAGCAGTCACCCATTATGACTGAAAGACTTCCTGAGGTTTATATTAAACTCAGTTTATTATGGTTGCACTTATTTTAAAGGTGTCCTTGTTATAGTGTAATTATATATTTAAGGACGGAGTAATATTAACAGTATGTACCAACTATAGGGTTAGGATTAGGGTTAGTTCTATGTAATTATGCATTATTTACAGTTATTACTACAGTATGTAACATGCATGACAAGGACACCGTAAAATAAAGTGTTACCAAGTTTTATATCACGTTATTTTCTCCATGTGCAAAACAAGACATTTGGCAGTTTCTTCCACGTGATACTTATAGTGCTGCCAAAAATTTTGCCTCTTAAATAAAAAAATATTAATTAAACCTGATAATAAAATAATGTAAAAGATAATTGAACTAAATATGATAAATTATTTGAAAGAAAAGCTTTGTTGCCATTAGATAAACTTTTTTCCATACCTTCATTATTTAATTGTATTTGTTTGTGCCAGATCCTTAATGTACAAAAAAAAAAAAACATAAAAAAATAAGACTATGTAAACAAAGAGTGAAAAAAACACTTCAATATTTATTTTGTGAAAATTGTTTATCTTCTGGTTTACACAACTAGTGACTGTCCCTCCTGTGATGCCATTCCCCCCACAACCAACAATTTAAACTGCAATGTTTTCCTAATTATGCAAAAAATGCAGCAGCATAAAAGTAGATCTTGTGGTCTTTTGAAGATAGATTATGTGTGGAACCCGACCTAAATTTAAGATGCTATTCTGCCTCAACATCTTTTGTATTCCACACAAGAAAGTCATACGGGTTTGAAGCGACATGAGAGTAATTGATGGCCTCAGTACAAAGACATCATGTGTTGTCTCACATCTGCAGTCATTGCATCTTAACCAGAACTGCTTCATCTTATCTGTATTCACTTGCTAATTGCATGATAATAGGTTTTGACAGGGCAAAAATGAAGTTCCCAGGGCTCCTTATGATTAAACATCCAAATTTAACTCGTTCACTAAATGACTTCCACTTGAACTGATGCTACAGGCTGAATATTGCCACAGCTGTTTCTGTTCAACATTTGACATCTCTTCTTCATCACTCTGTGCAGTTGGATATATAAACACAGAAACTTGTTGAAATGCTTGTTTGTCTCCTCAGCAGACCAGAAACCAAAAGCTAATCTTTTTCCGCGAGCTGAGCACATCTCATCCTGGTTTGATGTGCTTCTAATGAATTAGGCAGCTGGTCTCGCAACAGAAATGGCTTTCAAGTTACATGAAATTATTATGGGGTTACAATGGCATAGTGTTTAAAGCAATTACAGAATAAAGAAAACATGATGACTGATAGAGGTGGATGGCACAACCTTATGTGCACAGCTTTATAACATAAACTGCATACACATACGCATACACCTGCAGAGGATATTATTAGACTTCTGATTTGCTCATGTTCATGGTGGCGACCTCTTTAGTGGCCTTATGAAATGTCCCTATGGGACATTGCCATTTATACCGATTGTATGGATCCATCTTTTGCCCTTTACAAATGTGCTCCTCTGTGGCTTCAAATGAGGCCACAATATATTATAGATGCCTGCTTATTCTTATATTTCTCTATGTGTTGTGCTTTGGCTGTCTCAATACCAAAATTGCAGTAGATGGTACCAATAACAGTGAACTTTTACAAGTTATGCGTCAAAGGTAATACATTTAGGCTTCGTCCACACAAAGCCAGAGATTTTCCTATCCAATATCTACTTCCACATAAAATCACGAAACTGACACAAAACGATGTAGTATACATGCCAGACCAGTATATGGTGTTGTAATTCTGCCACAGAGATACACTTAAAACAGAGAAAACGACTTGGACTATGCGCATAAACTTTGCGCATGGTATACAAACGAACATGGAACAATACATTTATTAATCTGTGTAAATGTTAGTTAACAAAAAGACAATCGTTCAGTGTTTGTTCATGTTTTTGTTGCTGTTACGATACAAAATGTATGTGTATACAGCTAAACGCGTCTCAGTGTGGACGGGCCTTTAGGTTTGTTCACTAAAGTGTGAGCAGTAATAATAAAGCTGTTGTCTTAGCAAACAATACAAATAAAAGAGGCAAATAAATACAGTGCTACTTTCCATTATTAGCATGCGATTTAACTGTGCATTGTGGAGATACAGTAGGATGGTTCTCTGTCTATTTTAGTCTTTATTGTGAATGCTATAAATACACAGGCAGACAGAGCCGGTCAGGGGTGTGAGCTCAGGGTCAATCCATTAACAGAATGGGTTTAACACAACCTGGAGTTTCTCCTGAACTTTAATTCCAGTAAAACGGACTCACTCCCACCACCATTACTGAATGTCTACCACAACTGTCTTTACGACTGGTACCCAGGCACACCGATGCATTACCGTAACAAAAATAATTAAATATACACACAATTATATGATCATTATGAAAGTGCTGTACATGGGCATGAAAAACAAGAAATATAAAAAAGAAATATGCATAGTGCTGCTCAGTGCTTAAATTACAGTTTCAAAGCCAATCGTTTAAACTCCTCTCTTGAATTTTCAGTAGTTCCAGTCATTCTCCGCTGGCTTCTTTAAATCATTCCCATTTCCTTTACCAAGCACCCTTAGCCTCTATAGCCTGGCTGTTCACACAGGGGTGACCTAGACACTCATATGTCACACATGCCTCTTTTGGAAGATGAGACATGCTTTTTGCTCTGCCTGAGTGTTTGAGCTGCCAGCCTGCGAGCCATCTTTATCCCTCAGGGTGAAATGTGAGGGGAGGGGGCATACGGTCTGCTCCAGCCCCCAAAACAGGCCCGGAAGAAAACTCTTGATTAAAAGTCTGCACTGGTTATGCCAGGCATCCCACGCTAGGCTGACCGGGCTTATAAATAGACAGCACAGGGGAGGGGGAATCGGGGTCTAACACTCACACAGGGGCCTATTAAGAGCTCATCTGAACAACAGTCTCTCCTTGAGCTCCTTCACTGGAGAGGACAACATCTTCATCACCATCATCATCATTATTGGGGCAATCTCATTCCAGAAGGGCTCGCTCATACACAAATATGCAGACGTGCATTTTATGGATGATTAGTAACAGCACAAGAGAGATTCAACTGAACCTCAGCAAATAGTTAGCACATGTGTACTCCACAATATGATGCTTTGTTTTGTTTTTTCATGGTTTCTAAAGTACAGTTTTGAAATCTTGCATGTATTGACATGATCATTTCATTGTGCTTTTATATTTCAGCACATGAAATTTATATGAATTGTGTAATTTCTGCATCACTGCATGGCGAAATGGCAAATATGAGGGTTTCAGATAGGTTTGTTTGAAGAAATGAGAGGGTTTCTTTGAAAATGAATTGCGGAACAAATGACTTATTATTAAAAAGCAGTAACCTAATCCAAATATCACTGTATGACTTTTTGATGACCTCATTACCAAATGTTCAAATAGAGACAAACATAAAATAATATCAACCTGATGACTTTTATTTGAATGTCTTTTGTACTGCAATAAAACAGTTCTATCAATAAAAGGTGCCCTTTTAGTAATAATGGAAAATTGAATAAGAAAATATAACAAGAAAATAATGGCAAATCATTTCAGTAATGGCCATTAGTGATGGGTGTTTAAGAACATCACTTTGTGAAGCTTTGAAACCCTTGCATTATTTTGATTTGAACCAGTGTTGCCAAACTGCCAAAGTCGCTTTGTCACTTCATAGCTGTCGAAACGTTTCTAAAGTTCAAAGGATTGCCACTAGGGAGCAATCTTAGTGAATCCATCAACTAATGTCTATATATATATATATATATATATATATATATATTTTTTTTTTTTTTTTTTTTTTTACCAGATCACGGATCAGTTTTGTAATGTAGACATTTTTAATTAAACAATTGCATAATAAAAGGAGGCATAGCAGTCTCTTATTAGCCAGATTAGCCAAACACACTAAACAAGACCTTTAAATTAACAAAAGAACATACAATCACTTAATGTTTAATGGTATTGCATAATATTGTAACATTAATATTTAATGGTAGACTGCATTTAATAATTACACTTTCAAGAAAACATTGGCAATTGGTTTGTAAAGGAGTTTTTGTCGCTCTTTTGACTAGCGATTCAGAAACAGTTAATCATTTTGCACAGCAATTGGTTTAATTGTTTCGCAGTTGCAAATAGCTCAGTTTGTCTCATCTAGTGGCTGCTGCGGTGAGCTAAATATTGGCATGTTGAACCATTCTAAAAGAGCAATGTTTTGAAAGTGCCACACTATTTACACTCTTTGAGAAATAAACCTACGAGCAGCTTTCCTGCAGTTGGCTCTGCACATCTCCTACCTTCTAGAGGCCAGGATAATGTATTTCAATATCAAAAAGAAAAGAAAAAATTCACACACTTCACATTTAAATTGCTTTCTCGTTTTCCTGACTCCTTTAAAAACAGGAGTTTAAAATGTATATTATCATCTTATGCATGCAGCTGACATTTTTCTCCTGTTTGCTCTCCTAAAGGTTCTATGGGGAACTGACCAACTGCACTTTCCTGGTGGCTCTGAAGATGAACTGTTTCTGGCCCAACCGAATGGTGGACGAATTCTTCATCCGGCTGCACAGGCACTACTTCCATGACTGCTCAATGTCTGGACGTCTGCTTCACGATCCACCCAATCGGATCTTGGGGCCTTTTATTGTGGTGCCCATACTGGTGACGCTACTCATGACTGCTCTAGTGGTGTGGAGGAGTAAACGCAGCGAGGGAATCGTATAATCGTCTACAATGTACTAACCAAGTACCTCCACACAGAACAATAGAGAAGGAGATATCTGACAGTCTGCAAACACTAAGAAAGACTTGTTTCTCATCAAGTGGTTGTGTATCCAAACACTTAGAGTGAATGCTGTCACTGTGTTATCTGCATTCAGATAACATACAGGTCATTTATACGGACAAAATATTTCAACACAGTTTTTTGAGGTAGTTTTCAACTAAATGTTTTGTCATGCCATCATTTTGCCAGTAAAACAGATCTCCAATCTGTATGCAAGTCATTATCATGATGATAGATAAGTTTCACCTTGGATAGACACACACCAAACTAAAGGGAGGACACTTCTATTCCCATGAGTTTGACAAACCTTTACCGTCATGTGAACACTGGACTCCCCATCAACCTCAGTGCATTTCATCCTCATAAATGTGCTTTGTACCAAATGATGACACTCATTCAGTCAGTCATGATTAATATTATTTTGCTGATTCAAGAAAGAAAACTAAGAAAAGAAGAGGGCAATGACCACAAACATGCCAATAATATTTACAATATCAGTGATCCCCAAAATCACCACTGGATATTGTAAGGCACTCAAAAAGCTGTAATAGATTCAAATGCTTAGTCCAAAATCTAAAGCGAATTTATCTCTCATAGACAATGCTCACAATGCACTGCTACATCAAAATTATCCAAGATTTTGGGGAGCTGTAATACATTGATACTTTTCAGTATTGAATGAATCAATAAAAATCTAATTAAAATTAAAAATTGACTATTGAACCCAATGCGCGGTGTGTATGTATGTATGTATGTATGTATATTATATATATATATATATATATATATATATATATATATATATATATATATATATATATATAAATAAATGCACATTGCTATTTTTTACAAGTTCATGTAATTTCTTTTTTTAAGAAAAGAAAACAAAATAATAAGTGTGTCTTATGATGCAAATCATAGTAAAATATATGTGCATTTACATAAATACAACCCAAATGTCATGTAAATTAGGTTTGTACAAATTTGTAATACTTAAAAGGCAATTTACAATGCACAGACAGATGCAGACCCTCACCAGATTAAAATACTTCACTTCTCAGACATTCCAAGACCCAACAAACAATCAGCGAAAATAAGTGCTGACCAGCGTCAAACAGGGGTAACACTCTGATCTGACAAAACTGACCTGGTGTCTGTCAGTGCAGTGAGAATTGGGCTAAAGACTGCAAACTACTATTAAACATCATCTGTTTTTTTAGTTTTTTAGAAATCAGACAGAATAGAATGTCACTAGGGACAATGTGTTACCTGTGTTACATTTAACCTTTTAATTTGCTTAAATGTCAAAGGTGTTCAGTTCAGCGAAACCACAAAACCCCCGATTGGGTAACTCTGCTTTAGACAGGAGACATCTATATACTACAGGCAATAGACAGTCAGGCAGCTCATCAGGTTCTGGATCAGAGCTGCAGTCTTTTGTACTGAGAGTGGCTATCAGAAACTATTAGAACCAGTGAACCAAAAATAATCATTACATTTATTTGGTATCTCTCATCTCATGGGCTCTCATCATAAGGTCATGTCAAGGGAAAATATTTTCTTTCTGTAGCGGAGAGCAACATACTAGCTAAGATGATTGCAGCGTTTGTTAGGGAATAATTCATGTATTAGCACTAAAAGGATGTTTTTATTCGCATGGTTCTGCTAATTGCTTTTTTTAAGTTATATCTGTTTATCTCTGGAGCTCTGTATGTGAGTGGTTTAAAAGCCTTTGGCAAACTGGACAGTGGCAATGAGACAGTAGACATTTCTAATATCAGCTGAATTTCAAAGCCTCTGATTTCTAATGCAGTTATAATAAAGCTATTTGCCCATGACTCTTTCATTCTGCAAATTTCTCCTCATTAGGGGTATGTTTTATAGCACATCATATGCTGTCAGGAAAAAAAAAACAGAAACAAAAGTAGGCATTTGGTTATGATTCAGCAGAAGTTTAGCTGTTAAATTACAGCAGTTCAGTTAGTGCACGATCAGTAAGTCTATTTACTGAACTAATTTGATGGTTATGCCACATGATTTTAATGTCTCTGCGTTTTGTTGCAAGAAGGATGTTCATGGATTCATGTATTATGCACTATGCTAGTAAACCTACAGTAATTCAGTAACCTATCTAACTCTGTTAAAAAAAAGGCCCCAAAGGAAACAACACAAACACATTGTGAGTCACTATCAAGTCTCAACACTACAATGAATTCTAAAATACTGCGCAACATGACCCTATAAGCAATCCATATGCTTTTCTTTACAGATAATGGATGTTTCTGTGCCATGAATGCAAATTGTTTGGACACCACAGGCAAAGTGTTTTGTTGAAAAAAAGTGTTAATCCTTAAATTCGACTATAATTCTACTGGGGAGATTTAAGGTTGTCACAGATTGCATATGCCTGAATATTCACAATATTTTACAAAAAAAAGGTTGTTGTGACATGAATGGTCATAACATTACACAACTATCACTTTTTCAGAGTAAACAATGAGGTGATTTATTGGTACTATATCAGGGAAATTCATCTCTCTTGGGCAATATTCATCTCTTATATAATCTGTATGTGGAATCAATAAAGGATTTCAAATGTGCTGTCCCTGGCCTCATATACTTTATTGATTGCTTATGAAGTGCAGAGTATTGAATAAATTTTATCCTATGTCACATTACATAAGATGCCATTCAATACATACCGATAGCAGGATTCCCTTTAGCTGCACCGTAAACTACCATTTAATATTGACAGCACATTACCCAGAGATTAATGGATCACTAGTTGATGCATCAGCTATTTATCACTTTAATAACAGGCAATTAAAAATGTTGTCTAATCACCTTGATGAAGCGGTTGGGGAATAATCATCTCAAATTCATGCTTTTGGAGCCATATTTGAAAGGACATTCCTTTTTGTTAGATGAAAGGGTAAATGGAATGACATAAGGAATATTCACACACTCCTAATGAGACAAACCCATCATCCATCTCTGGAGCCGCACCGGAGCTAATAGTCATCACAAGTGAGTTATTTTCAGTTACGCTCAAAATGTTACTGTAAGTAATGCACCAATTAGAGAAGCTGTTAATACAGGAATGAGAGGGCACAGGAACAATACAACACATTTCAATATATCTTAATTAGACACACTCATTACAAACCATTCTAATTTACTGTTTTAGCATTCAAAAATGATTAAGAAGATAATGTCAGTTTAATAAATTATTTCTTTAAAGTTTAAGAGCTTAATTTCAACTAGCGTTATCAAACTGATTTTCAAACACTCCCCCCATCTGACATTGTTCAAACAAACAAATAACCCAGCCCCAGTGGTTGAACCATTGTTTTGGCCTTTTTGATGACTCTAGATAACCTCAGGCTGGTTGTGCACCTTCAACTGCAGCGATGACTTAAAACTAAAAAATAACAATACAGGTTTCATTTGCAGCTCTGTGATTGAAATGTGTATCCTAAACCCACGAGGTACAAGTCTGGTGCCAGCAAGTGAAGTGATTCCAGCTCCAGTAGCTTTTATAAAGACTGTTGCTTAAAAAGGTTTGTTAGCTCTTGAAACTGGGCCAGCAGTCCCAAAATCCTGCTTTCTGGTGCCACCCAGATGCCTTTAGTTGTGTGTTGAGCATTTACTATAAAACAATTACAGTGTTCAAAGGAGGCTGAGCAGTGCTGCTGGAAACAGTGGAACAGGGCTCTGGTTTTACTGTATTTTGTGGGTTTATAAAAGGATTAGGAGGGGTGGATGGAGGCATTTACATTTTAAATTGCTACAAACATTTTACTAAGCATTTCCTATGGCGCTAGAAGATATAGTCCCTGACATATAATCTAAGGTTAATAGCTGGCCTCTATGGGTGCTATGCAGTGGACCTAGTAGAAGCCAGAACCCCAAACTAACTCTTCTATATGCTTTTGAAGTTCGAACAAAAACTACAGAACATTGCAGAAAACAAAACAAAGGGCAAAGGCAGCAGAAATATTCTTTGGCCCATTTTCACACAAAAGGCATCAAATATATTTGCCATCACATTTCCATTCTTTTAATATGATTCCAGTCACATTCAAACTGCAGTCACATATCTTCTAAGACTAGCACTCAGTAGCTGTTTTCATCAGCACAATCTTTTATGAGCTATTTCCATTTATTATAAACTGTTTTTGTCTAAAACCATGTCTGACAGCAGGATATTCACTCATTTCTAAGTGGTAGCAATATCATATCCCAGCATGCCAGTGTCACACTGTGAAGCTCTTTCAGTAATGAGATCAGGAAGTTGAAATCATGAACAGTGAACTTTTCCACTTGCAAGGTGGAAGTAAATTATTTTTAGAGATGAACTAGTGTCCTAGTTTGTCTTCAGTGGACCACTAATAGGTGTCTGGCCTTTCAATAGGGGTCTTAGTATGTGATGATATCAAAGCATGTTATTAATGATTGGACTCTTGGCTGGTCCACATGAAAGAGTTGCCCCGGGTCCATTTATTGTGCTAGTATTGTCCAGAGTGAAATGGTCTGTGACTGTGATGTTATTGAGTTTTATTCAGGTTGCTTAAAAGACTAAAGGAAACTTAAATGTATCACTTGCTTATTGAAGTGAATATGTTTTATAGAAGACTGAAACATTTGAGTAGGATGATGTGCTTTGATAACAAGAGACCTCATTACATAACACATATATACTATATCCTCTGTAAGAAAAGGTTTCAGTTCAGAAGGATATTATGGATAGAAGTTGGTTCTACTATAATTAGTTAATCAGACTCTAATTATGACTAGAGGACTGGCTGTTATGATTTAAGAGAAAGACAGATAAATCCATGATGTAATAGTTTTCCAAGAGAACAATGCCAGTCATTTACTTTGATATATTTAAAACACTGCCTGCCTATCCTGAATCTGAAATCAAATTTCCTTGTTCAGGTTGTGAACACCAAATGTAAAACAATGACAATGGTACAATGATTATTTTAGCTACATTATCCTGATCAGGATCAATCATTGCATCTTAGATATGCTGGCATGATGATGGCTGATTTTTTTTTTCTTTTTGAAAACTTCACTAATATTTACTTACTTGGTAATAAATACTATAATTTCTGATTATGATGCCACAATATTTGGAGTTTTAAAGTCTTTTCATATGCAATAAGTTCTCCTGAAGATTTTTCAGGTTCTCGGTTCTTAGATTGAGCTTGACTGAGTCTCCAACCAATTTTCTGCCCCATTTTCTGTGTTTAACTTGGCTACACAAAAAGGTGTTTGTTTGCATTGAAGTCAAATTGCTTCACAATGCCTCCCACGTGTTAAGTAAGCTTGTGGGTTTGTTCACCGATGTAGAACGAGCTCATGCTACCAAGTGCTCCGAATGTGGGTGGCTTTCATGATTTAAAGCAAAGTACACAGACTCAAAGGCTCTTCATCGAGTCAATGCATGTGGAGGGAAACAAGAGCACCTGAGTAATTCCCCTGAAAAGAAATAATATTCTCTAAAGCAGGAGGCAAACAAAACAATTGCATCTGTTTCTATTCAATTTCAATGGTGCAAAAATAGACATTTGTGATGAGTGACCAGTGTTTGGGATGCTCAAACTCCATTTTTATCCCATTTAGATAAGTATTACATTATTCCCATTGTGTATTTACTCTTGTAGATCAACAGTTTTTGTATATATTTAGTTATGTACAAATGTAGCACAATATATATATAATGTACTGATGTACCATATACATATGGAACCTACAGTTGTGCAGTAAAAGAGCTCTTTGAAATCTTGTCGTTATGTGGCCATGAAAATATAGATAAATGGGCCATATACACTTTTCTAATAGCAGAGCAGACAGCGCTCTTTATTAAGTTCTCCGCACCTCTTGCACTGATAAAGTATGACTCCGACAGCTTGATTCTGTTTGAAGAAACAAATGGAAATATGGTCTGACTACACTGAATCTCTACAGCTCACACCAATGTTTAAAAATACTCTCAATAAAATCCCTCCAGGCATTAGTGACAGCTTGGGGATAGTGAAATACCAGTCCTGTCTTAAACAGCATCAAGTTTTATAGTTGCATATCTTCACTGTCTGGTCAAACAGTGATCCTAACCTCACCCTCCAAGAAATATAACTCCCTGTTTAATGACAGGACTGTGTGAACAGTTACTCAGAGGAAGATTTCATTCCTCAGAGGTTGTTCTTTTAGATTTCTTGGTTATGTTCCACTATCAACTTTGTCTCTGAGTTTTCTCGTACAATTCTGTTGGAGAAATAAAAATGGAAGATCGTCTAGTTCATATTGAAATTTGATTAAAGCATTTTATATTTCAGCAAATCCAAGTGTGAAATTACTTTGGTCTTTGTCTCAGAGAAGCAGGAGACTTCAACTGTAAATTGACCCAAAAATGAAACCTCTACTGAATCTCTGTCAGTCCAATAAAATTCAGTGTTGTTTTGAACCTCAGTGACTTTAAATGAATGGACAAACACTGAAACATTTTCAGAATATATTTTGTGCTCTACAGAAGAAAGTAAATCGTACAGATTTGGAACAACATGTGGCTAAGTAAATGAGGACAGGATTTTCATTTTGGGGAGAACTAATCCTTTAAAAAAAAGTTCCATTTGCTCTCTCTATAAGACAAAATCTCATTTGCAATTTTTCTTTCTAATGGGACTGCACCACTCTGACCTGCTGTTGACTTAAAAATCTCACCAACACTGGCATTAAAACCATAAAATGTTGTGAAAGAATAAATATGAATAATGCTGTTGCTTAACTTGAGGGACATCCAGCAGGCTTGCGCACTCTTGACCTCACTGAAAAGCAAAAATGAGAGACTAAATTGACAAAGACAGTCTATTGTTTGCCCTGCTTGCTCTGCCATGTCACTGCATCACACATTTAAGCCCCAGGGCTCAGAAACAGGTCCGTCTCTCTCTCATATCATCTCTTTTTTTATCAAGCGAGAATCATTTGCAGCTTGTGAATGCCAACAAAAATGCCCTGTGCCCTCTCTACAAGAATAATAAATGCTCTAGGTCCAAAGAACAGAGCAGATGTTAATTTAAAATGGTCCAAGTATCAATCAACCAACCAAACAAACGTCCTATTTTGAGGGAGAAGTCATGAATGGGGAAAAAAGGCTCAAATGCTGATGATGTGGACTTCAGAATGCCAACTATTCTCTGTCAAAGCAAAAGTAAGAGAATAAAAGACTAGAACTGCTCTTTCATAACAGCATATGTAATAATGTTGAGAGAGTTATTGCCTCTGAACTCTGACTGCGATCATATCTATTCTTAGCTTTGAGTGCAGTAGGGATGAGCAATAGGCAGTTTTATTTAGATATTTGAGTGCAACTGAATGAGGTTCTCAAAGTTTTGAAGGTTGATGCAGGTGAAAATGAGTCACTCATTGGTTTTGTTAATGTAATGCAATAACCGTGGTTTTCACTGCCCTTATGCTCCCCTCCACAGTGATTTTTCACAACTAAAGTATAAGATAATGTAATATGAATATTTGCTAGTGATTTTTAATGTTCCAAACATGTCGTCCACATATGAGAACATCCAGATGGTTAAACTTGCATGAGTAGGGTTGATGGGGCATAGGTGATTGATTTAATTACTGTTTTTAATTGCATTCAACCAAACATACGAAAGCCTGTTTCTCGTTTCATTATTATTTTCATTTTATAGAAAAATTATGTTGCTGCAAGTGAATTTAGATTTTTTTCAGAAAAATAGATTATAGTCTTAATGAACATTTTATAGTGTTCATTTATTTATGTTTTTAAAAATTAACTTTAAGTGAGAATTAGATACAAGCATGGGTAATCTTAAAAAAAAGCATAATTAAATATACAATATCTGTTGATATTTATCAAACATAGAAAAATATTATAGACAAAACTCTAATATCAGTCAATTAACAATATGGTACCAATATATTGTGCTAAACATTTACATCACATTACATGATACACAGCATGAGAGAAAGTAAATGATGATATTTACCTTTCCTTTAAGACAGAAAGCTATTAACGATAAGACAAGTACTCTTGAGCGAGAGTGAATCCAGGGAGAGATATCTTTGGATGGAGGAAGCTGTGCATGGATTTATATGGTATCCCTGGAGATCAGGACAGCATGAAGGGGGTGTCATTAAGAAGTCAGTGAAGTGCTCAGAGCATTAAGATGACATGTCTGTTACACTTCAGACGCAGATGATCATTTGGCTTCTCTTCACTGAATAGAATTCATCTTTGAGATGCAGATGCAGATGGTTGAAACTAAGCTCAAGCTGAATGCAAGGTGAAGTCTTAATAGCATCAAGGTGCATTGGTGTTCACCGTGATTTACTCTGGATTATTAAGAATCTAGTTTAACAATAATATAATACTATAATATAATATATAATAGTCCCAATAAGTTGATATAATGATTTTAATGATTTTAATTCACCCTAATGTGGCTCAAAATAAGTACAGTATGATGTGTTTTTCCTTGGAACTCAAATGCAGAATGACCAAGCTGCTCTTTCTGTTCTTAGTAAATATTTCCAAACCAGTGTGATTTATTTATTTATTTATTTTTTCATCCATGGAGCACAAAAGGACATGCATGAGGGATATAAGGATCATTACTGTTTCTGTCAGTGTTTTAAAAAAAACATTAAAAACACTAGCCCTAAAATAACATTAACGCACTAAAAATAGCATAAAAGTCATCCATACGATTTATTGCAAAAGTTTCAGAAGTATTATATTAAGAAAAAAAATAGGAGGAGATTAAATTAGTTTGAGCTTAGATTTGCTAGATTAAAATACATTTAAAATAAAATAGATAAAATATAAAAAACATTAAAAATTAAATTACAAAGTGATCCTTAATCTGTGAAGGATTATTAGTACTTGAGATATAATGGTATCAAATGAATGTGGATGTTTGCTCTCACACAGGCTCTTTGACCTTTGATTTTACATTTTCATTTCATTTCTCTGAATTTTAAAAGATGAAGCCCATGGCAAAACACACACACGCACACACACAAACATTCAGTCACACAATTCAGCGAGACATCATAAATAATTGCACCAGTGTCAAAGCAGTGGACACAGGGTCTTCAGAGGAACAGAAGACCAAGTACATGCTAGTCTCCTTTCATTCACAGGACAGACAGAGCAAATGGCAGCAATACAGGCTTTAACAGTCACAGTCTGAACTCAGTATCTCTCTATGATGAGAATAACAATATGTGATGGGGTGAGAAATTGGCATCTCTCATACAGTAAGACATGTTAGAGGTGTGTTTCCTGTCTATATAAAGCATTGATACATGAGGTCAAAACACCCAGTCTTTTCATTAGTTCCCTGCACTGCACACTGAGACAGATGAATCCCTGCGCTGCACCTCCGGCTCTGGCTGCAAATCCAGGTTTCTGTTTTTTATTGCCCCTTTTTTGAAACTAAACATCTTTTGCACCATCTTTTTGCATCTAGTATTGCAAAAACATATGAAAAAAATCATTTGAATTGAGGAAAATGGTTTAGAAAAAAATATATAATAATAAATTACTACATAAATTAATTGTATTAAGGAATTTTAGGTCATTTTTAAAGTGCACTTAAAAGTTCTAATGAAATCTAAATTCAATGCAAGTAAACTATATTTTTGTCTCTTTTTTTCCTAACACAAATACTGTATCTAAACATCCCTAAAACAAGACATTTATTTGAGGAGCAAAACATATTAAGTCAGACAATTCATAAGGTTTAAGCTATAAACAAGGGTTATATTGGTATATTGGTATGAAAAATAAACTTAACTGTAAGTGTTTTTGATAGATTTCTCTGAAACAAAATATTTAATAAATAAAATATATAATAGTTCATGTCTTCCTTATCAAGTAAACCTACATCTATTTTTTAAACACTGGTTACAATACTAAATTTCGAAATTATACAGTCTAATTTAGTTTAAAAACTACTCATGCTGTGCTACCGTGTATGCTGCATCTCTGTTTGGATCATGATTCAAATCCATTGATTGACTCTCATTTTAAATGGAAAGAGCACAGACAAATCCAGCTTTCCTTAGACCTTAGTTTAGGTGTCTATAAGAGCCATAAACAAGCAGGGTCTCTGGAGAGTGACCTTTATGTCCAAGCTGTACTGGATACATTTCTCAACATTAATGGCAATTAATGTTTTTATATAGTGATGTCTTAAAGAGTAAAAGTTGATCCAGGACTCCAGGGAGAATGCTGCATGAGCACACAGCTGGATTTATGGAAGATCGTCTGGGGAATTTGGCAGCATCTCAGAATGACAGGGCTTAATTTTGTTTTCAGACTTGTGTGCAACGTCCTCAGTGCAGCCTCATCAAAATCTGCATTTTATTTATCAGCATGGCAGGTGGTCGTTCTCTGGTGATTGAGGTTCAGTTACAGCAGCTCTGGGCATTAGATGAAGAGTGAGGGTGGCTGGTGCATCAAGTGTGAGATGGACTGACTCAGACCGGTTAAGTGTGTCTCCTGCTCTGGGCTTAAAACTCCCATGCACTTCCTATTTTCCCACAGGTCTTCCCCGGATATTAAATGTCACAGCAGTTCATTAGGGCATGCTGATATCAAGCTTGGAAGGGCTGCTCAAAAATATAATAGCTATATATATATATATATATATATATATATATATTTATATATATGAATTGTATCATTTAATTTAGCTATTTAGCATTTAATTTAGCTTTATTTGTTTAAACAGATCTGACATCAGACACATCCCTAGATTATTGTATTATATTTTTAGTCATTTTTGAACTTGACTGCGTCCAAATTCACTTTATTGAACGTCCTCTTCCTGTTTTCAAGACCAAACAAATGACCAAAAAACTCACATTTGTCATTTGAAAATGCAACAGCGGTGACAAATTATAATCCAATAATCCTGTTGAAATCCTGAAATTGTACAGTATATTTAATTGATGAGAGCAGCAAAGAAGAAAATGATATTGAGTACAATCGATGATGCTGGTGGTACATATGAGGGACACGGGACCAGGGGCGCCAGACTGGGGGTAAAACCAGTACAGATTACCAGGGCCCCAAAGGAAGAGAGGGCCCTTGAAAAGTCTGGAATATATTTTATTTTACCTGGATATTTTCAAGGGCGGGGGGGTGGGGGGGTGGGGGGGTTGTGGCCATCAGGACTATGCATAGGGATCTTGTGCAACGCCCCTGCACGGGACAGTCTGTAAGATGAGGACTACTAACATCAGACAGATCCCTGGTAACCCTGGTTGAGCATTTCCCTCGTTTAAAAAACCCCTAGCACTGATGAACTCTGTCTGAGAGTCCGGCTGAACGAGAGCCTTTATCTGCTGCTGCATAATTAGGGCACTTGACTCTTGGATGCCTTACAGACAGAGAGAGAGAGACATGAACGGCAGTTAATTTGGCCTACGGAGGGAGTCAAACTGCCTGGATAAGGATGACAGAGCTTCCGTCTTTACAGTCCGCCTCATGAGACACAGACTATTTCTCCTCCCACAGTCAGATCCTCCTTACATAACATAAATATAGCTGGGCACATGGGGGCTTTAAATAGTTTCAGTACAAATGGGCATTAATCTGGTGGATAATTTACAAACCACATGACTGACTGGATTCTCTTTAGTTTACACACACTTCCACACACACGCACGCACACGCACACACACACACATATATACATATATATATATATATATATATATATATACACACACAGTGGGTACGGAAAGTATTCAGACCCCCTTAAATTTTTCACTCTGTTATATTGCAGCCATTTTGCTAAAAATCATTTAAGTTCATTTTTTTTCCTCATTAATGTACACACAGCACCCCATATTTACAGAAAAACACAGAATGGTTGACATTTTTGCACATTTATTACTAAAGAAAACCTTAAATATTACATGGTCCTAAGTATTCAGACCCTTTGCTATGACACTCATATATTTAACTCAGGTGCTGTCCATTTCTTCTGATCATCCTTGAGATGGTTCTGCACCTTCATTTGAGTCCAGCTGTGTTTGATTATACTGATTGGACTTGACTAGGAAAGCCACACACCTGTCTATATAAGACCTTACAGCTCACAGTGCATGTCAGAGCAAATGAGAATCATGAGGTCAAAGGAACTGCCTGAAGAGCTCAGAGACAGAATTGTGGCAAGGCACAGATCTGGCCAAGGTTACAAAAAAATTTCTGCTGCACTTAAGGTTCCTAAGAGCACAGTGGCCTCCATAATCCTTAAATGGAAGACATTTGGGACGACCAGAACCCTTCCTAAAGCTGGCCATCCGGCCAAACTGGGCTTTCGGGGGAGAAGAGCCTTGGTGAGAGAGGTAAAGAAGAACCCAAAGATCACTGTGGCTGAGCTCCAGAGATGCAGTCGGGAGATGGGAGAAAGTTGTAGAAAGTCAACCATCACTGCAGCCCTCCACCAGTCGGGGTTTTATGGCAGAGTGGCCTGACGGAAGCCACTCCTCAGTGCAAGACACATGAAAGCCCACATGGAGTTTGATAAAAAACAGAGAAATATGATTCTCTGGTCTAATGAGACCAAGATAGAACTTTCTGGCCTTAATTCTAAGCGGTATGTGTGAAGAAACCAGGCACTGCTCATCACCTGTCCAATACAGTCCCAACAGTGAAGCATGGTGGTGGCAGCATCATGCTGTGGGGGTGTTTTTTTTCAGCTGCAGGGACACATACGACTGGTTGCAATTGAGGGAAAGAAAAATGCGGCCAAGTACAGGGATATCCTGGACGAAAACCTTCTCCAGAGTGCTCAGGACCTCAGACTGGGCCGAAGGTTCACCTTCCAACAAGACAGTGACCCCAAGCACACAGCTAAAATAACGAAGGAGTGGCTTCAGAACAACTTCGTGACTGTTCTTGAATGGCTCAGCCAGAGCCCTGACTTAAACCCAATTGAGCATCTCTGGAGAGACCTGAAAATGGCTGTCCACCAACGTTTACCATCCAACCTGACAGAACTGGAGAGGATCTGCAAGGAGGAATGGCAGAGGATCCCCAAATCCAGGTCTGAAAAACTTGTTGCATCTTTCCCAAAAATACTCATGGCTGTATTCGATCAAAAGGGTGCTTCTACTAAATACTGAGCAAAGGGTCTGAATACTTAGGACCATGTGATATTTCAGTTTTTTTTTTTAAATAAATGTGCAAAAATGTTAACAATTCTGTGTTTTTCTGTGAATATGGGGTGCTGTGTGTACATTAATGAGGGGAAAAAATGAACTAATGAACTGCAATATAACAGAGTGAAAAATTTAAGGGGGTCTGAATACTTTCCGTACCCACTGTGTATATATATATATATTAGCATACATGGTCTAAACCTAATAAAACTTTAAAGAGGGGATTACCTTAAGGTGCTTTTAACGTGCAAAACTGACTGAACTGCTTTCATGATAACATGTTTATTCCAGACTGTCACAGTCACAGGCTTTAAAGATAAAGCTATAACCATCCCCAGTTGGTATATTGTTGGGGGCTGTGGGGCATCAAGACTGAATGAGTTAAAACATCACATTACTGTATCATCAATGTTATTCTCTGTAGATGTATTATTGTCTCTGAAGATCATTTATCAGTGGTTTTCAATAGGTTAATTGGGGACCTTTCAAATGGATTTTGTGATGTTTACTTACTGTATGTTCTGTTTTTGCAAAAGAATATGCGTCATTGTTCATGTTTTATTTATTGAAAAAGAAAACCCATGTGACTCATTTGTATTAGTAAAAGTAAACATTCAAATGACACTGCAAAGAAGCCATTCCTGTCCTGATTTAATTTGCTCATAAGACAACATTTTCATGTCTTCATTAAAAAATAAATAAATAAATAATAATAAAGCTATAAATGTTTATGGAACATATTTGAATGAACTCATAGCTGAACTGAATCCCTAAATGATTTCTCAAACATGATGTAGCTCAGCCACCATAAAAGTGCAGAGACAAGAGGACGTGCACTCAGACACATATTCATGGCAAACACACACGTCCGCTTCACCCCTAGAGAGGAAAGGAAATTGGACCATAACACTCATTAGACATTAGACACTGGGTTCCCAGTAAACGGCTACTCTGCACAGGCACAGCTGAGATTATGTGAATGTTACATATGATGATATGAACTAACATATGACGTCAGTATACACCTAATGAGAAACATGAAGCCTGCAAGAGATCACTCCAAAAAAAAATTATAATATATAATTTATTATAATCCTTTTTAGAGACTTATCTACAAATCTGTATTTACTGCAGCAGAGTCTATGTAATGCTTCTACCTGGTGCAATCAAGCTTTGTGCATCCTGTACTCATCCAGATCAGTGAACTTTATAGTCAGTTTAACAAGAAACCATCAGCTGAGAACATGAACGTAAAGAAACAAGAGTACATTAATAATGAATTAATTCTAAAAAAAAAAGAAAAAAAAAAAAAGATCATAATCTTACAAAAGGATTTTCTCCCACATAATCTGTAGCAAAGGATTAGCAATGCTAAATGGAAAGGCCATTTCCAAAGCAAGAAGTTGAAAAATATGATTGAAAAAAATGAAAGAAAAGAAATATATATATACTACCGTTCAAAAGTTTGAGATCAGTAAGACTGACAGTTTTCTTATGCTCATCAAGGCTGCATTTATTTGATCAAACATACAGAAAAAACAGCAATCTTGCAAAATGTTATTTCAAAATAAATGATTTATATTTTAATATCCTTTAAAATAAAATGTATTTCTGTGATGCAAAGCAGAATTTCCATCAGTCATTACTCCAGTATAAAGTCTCACATGATCCTTAAGAAATCTTTCTAATAGGGGTGTGACGAGACACTTATCCCACAAGACGAGACGAGACACGAGACTGGGTTCACGAGAACAAGACGAGACGAGACTTTTAGACTTTTTAAAAGAAATCCTCAATGATGAAATATATAGGGAACAACTGTATTTATTCAACTGAAAAACACAAAATGCAAAAAAAAAAAAAAAAAATGTAGGTACATTTTGAAATCAAATTGTACTTTATGAAATTAAATATCTATTTTAATAAATTTTATGCTAATATAAACAACATGTTAACACTGTAAAAGGTTTTGCCACAAACTCAACTGACAGGCAAGTAATTGCACAAAATTATATAGTATACATAAAAATAAATAATAACACAAATGATATCCCTTTAAAGTAGCAGTCAGTCAAGTTTACTATTTAGTAAACTGATTTCCACTTTAATTAAAAAAATACGTTTTTTTTTTCCATTTAATTTTTCTCAACTCCTTTTTAATAGTATATACATTTTCACATCAATTTATTAAAAGTATAACAAAAATTACATGTTTAGGGCCCTATGAAATTTTTTATTTTTTTTCTCACCATATTATTTATAATTTTTATTGTTACCAAATTCTGTGTTTTAGCATGTCTATCTATTTGAATGCATAAAACAACTTGATTTATTCATTTTATTTTTTCTTAAAGTAGCCTTATGATTTTTTCCCCTCAGAAATTCTGTGTTGTGTATTTACATTTTTCTGGTTATAAAAATAAAGGCATAAAACATTAATTTCATCATTTATCATTTATTATTGAAAATAAAGCAAACTTTATTTTTTGGCAAACAAAGGGAATTTACTATTTAAATTGAAACATGCAGGATTCATATTTAAATCGACTTTTGCGACTTTATATTTACAGATAGTAGTCCATATCGTGATTTGATTTACGTGTAATGACCTACTTTTGGTTAATTAATTAAAAATTTGAGAAATTCAGTGACATTCCACATTAAACTTTGAATTCTGCTTTTATGACTGGATAAAACTTCACTGCGTAATTTTCCCACTTCCCTGATGTGAACATAATATCTTACATACATTACATTACATACCACTGGTGAAAGGGCCAGTGTAATGCAAATAAATCAGAAATCTCTACACGAATACAACCTCACCAGATCTCGCGAGACGAATCGGATCTCGCTAGATCTTGTGCCACGAGATCTCGTCACACCCCTACATTCTAATATACTGATTTATTATTAGAATTATCAACGTTGGCAACAGCTGTGCTGCCAAATATTTTTTTGGAAACTGCAATACTTTTTTCCGGATTCTTTGATGAATAAAAACTTAAAAAGAACAGCATTTATTCAAAATATAAATGTTTTCTTACAATATAAATCTTTGCTATCACTTCTTATCAATTTAACACAACCTTGCTGAATAAGTTTGAATTTCTTTCAAAAAAGTAAGAATAAAAATTTACTGACCCCAAACTTTTGAACGGTAGTGTATATTGTTAGAAAAGATTTATATTTTAAATAAATGCTCTTCTTTTTAACATTTTAATCAACAAAGAATCATCAGGTTCCAAACAAATATTCAGCAGCAGAGTTTTCAGCACTGATAATAAATCAGCATTGGTTAGAATGATTTCTGAAGGATCATGTGACACTGAAAACTGGAGTAATGACTGCTGAAAATTCAGCTTTGCATCACAGGAATAAATTAGATTTTAATGTATATTAAAATAGAAAAACATTATTTTACATCGTTTCCTGTATTTTTGTTCAAATAAATGCAGTCTTGATGAGCATAAGAAACTTGTTAAAAAAATAGTTCTGATCCCAAACTTTTGAACGGTAGTGTGTATGTGTGTGTGTTTGTATATATATATATTAGGGCTGTCAAATGATTAATCACGATTAATCACATTCAAAATAAAAGTTTTTTTACATAATATATGTATGTGTACAGGGTATATTTATTATGTATATATAAATACACACATAAATAATATATTTAGAAAATATTTACATGTATATACATTTTATATTCTTATAGTTTATATTATATATAAATATATTTAATATATAAACATAAACATATTCTTCTTAATATATACCATGCATGTGTGTGGTATTTATATATACATAATAAATATACACAGTATACACACATATATTATGTAAACAAAACTTTTATTTTGGATGTGATTATTCGTGATTAATCATTTGACAGCCCTATATATATATATATATATATATATATATATATATATATATATATATATATATATATATTAACAATTTTAAATAATAACTAATGGAAAAAAAAATATCTGAAGAGAGAAAAACAAAACCTTCACTGATTCAATTAGTTTGAATTCAGTTTCATCGTTCAGCTAAACACCACTCAAGTAAAAATCCTCACTTAATAAAAGCAGGACTGTTCAGATTCAACCTAGTTTTGTCTTGCTGCAAGTGATTTACAAATTACAGCTAAATAGAGCAGAAATGATCCAGCATGGGCAGTCAGAGCTGGGAGAGGTTGAAGAAAGAGAACCTTTCTAATAAATTATAGCAAATAGTAAATTTACCAGAGAACTAGTAAATAAATTATTTATAGGGTGCTCATCTGCTCTTGATTTCATGTTTTTTCGATACCTCTTAATTAACAGCAGTGAGTCTCCCAAGGCTGATTTTCCTCATTAATAACAGACTAAACTAACAAAGCAGCACCAAAATTAACATTGTATGAAGGCCATGGAAATTCCAGTGCTTGATTACAGGCTATTTTTATAGTGTTTTACTGTTTATATAAAAACACGTTGATTAAAGTGAATAATCAGAGAGAAAGAGCTTTGGAGGAATTTTTGAATCACGTTGACTATGATTTTAAGCATAATGTTCCAATGTTATGATCTTTTTTTTCTTTTTTTTTGGCTAAAACACTGTTATCAGTATAAAGTATGAAAAACGATGATGGCATCAATGCTTATTATAAAGTGTTACCTAATCTTTATCTAATTGCATGAACCGTATTGAAATTAATGGTTGTTTCTTAAAAAAGGTTTCCAAGAAATTGCACCACAACAATGCATACAGTCCCAAGCTTTTCACCTGTAACATCAAAAGCTGCAGACATGGAAAAATATATGCACATTAATGTTAATACATTGTTTTATTGCAGCTCCAGAGAAATTAGTCATAAGGCATATATAGCATTTGCATATATTAAAAACAATTAGTCCAGAAATAATTGCATTTTGCATATGTCTGCACTTGCCAAGTAACTGCCTTAAGATGAATGTGAACGCTAGTGGTTAGTGCTCTCCAGGTATTCAAGACCTCCTAGGCTAAAAAACAAACAGACTGCAAATCCGTCTGGGAAATTGCACTTTTAATTATGCAGAACCAAAGTCTAAAACTGAAGCTAACCAAACACTTTATTGCTTTGCTGCCTTGCAAGCACCACCATTTTCTTCTGCAAATGTAAAAAGTCTAAGTTTAATACCTACACACAAATTCTCATTTACTGAGAATTTTATTGTCAGTAAACAGATAACCATGCACACTTGCTTGAGATCTGTCTCATCAAAAGCTTTTTCAGGCATCTCTACCAGAGATCTTCTAAGCATCCATCGACCAACCTGAACACTGTGGTCAATAGAAAGCAATCCCATAGGAAAGCCACATGAATACGTGCTCCACAGTTCTGATGGCACTAAGGGGGATAAACCCTGACCTTAACATCTTCTTGCTTCATGCTGTTTTTCAACAAGATGAAAGTTCACTGATTGGTTCAGTAGTAGTTTTTAAAATGGAAATAACCTGATCTAAGAACACTGAGACTGCCCACACCATGACCTAGAACTTACATTAAGTCATACATCCAACTACTCATTGAGTAAATGATAATACCTATCCAGAAAACATCACAGATATAATTATAGTTTTTTTTGGCACCTTGAATATCAAGAACATGTTGCAAGGCAGTGCAAGACTGGTTAGATTCCTCAGGTAGATTTAAATTCAGATGCAGGAGTTTTTGGAAATAAGAGTTACCAAAACATGACACAGGGAAACATTAAGGGGAATTTTTTTTCTTATTACAGATACATAATAAATACAAATTACGGTCACCTTTAAATAAATGCCACATGATATTTCCACACAATGTCAAAATACAAAGCACAGTCCTACTTAGGCTTATTTAAGCTTTTGAAAACACCATTTCTTAGCAAAACAGCTTTTGTTGGACCTAAATTACTCATTCAGTTAGAGGGCAATAATAAGACACAGATCCATGTGGTCTCCTCATGTGTGAAGTAACAAACAACTTATTTCAAACAATAACTTGCTTTCAAACAAGGGGGAAGAAAAAATTCAAAATGTTCTGGGTTAGTAGTTGCCTAGCCTCAAACGGACCACCCACTGACTGTTCCATGACTGTCATGACTGTTTGATGAGCAGCCCAAAAACACCCCAAAACATGAACCACAAATATCTGTGTTGAAATCCTTCTGTAGCCATACTATTAAAAAAAAAAAAAAGCATTTTGATTAATTTATTGACAAATGTTTAACAAATGCAGTAGAAATGCACATATATACATATACATAAATTAGCAAGTGTTGGTCTAGTGGTGAGAATTTTACACTAATAAATTTTCAATTAGTCTTGAGTTTAAACCCTTTAAATATGCAACTGTATGTGTGCAAATATATTTTATGAACAGTGAAGCATGGTTCCAATTTTATTTTGCTGGAGTGAGCCACGGATGAATGACAGTAGTGTGTGCTTCTGAGAGCTGTCAGTGGTTTGAAAGATATGTGCAATTCTAAATGAATGGCTGTGCTGCAGGGCCTGCCACTGAGGAGAAGGATAGAAACTACTTAATGTTACAAACATTAAAGTGTTCTGCTGAATGAGTACATTTGTTTTATAGAGCTGGAATGTGTGAGCCAGAGCAAACAAAATGGACTGGAACCAACAAATCAAATGGAATGGATCAAAAATTAAAGGGATACTCCACCCCAAAATGAAATATTTTTCATTAATAACTTACCCCCATGTCGTTCCAAACCCGTAAAAGCTTTGTTCATCTTCGGAACACAATTTAAGATATTTTGGATAAAAAACCAGGAGGCCTGTGACTGTCCCATAGACTGCCAAGTAAATAAGAGTGTCAAGGTCCATAAAAGGTATGAAAGTCATCATCCGAATACTCCATCTGCCATCAGACGTGCAATCTGGGTTATATGAAGCGAAGAAAACAAAAATAATAACCAAATAAAACAAAAACAATCACCTGTCTCCTCAATTCCTTTGTCAACGGTCTCCTCTGTGTCTCTCATTATCACCTTATGCTGTGTACGCTCTTCTGTATCATCCGCGCCAAAAGGGTGCGCTGTTTCTATGTGTATTTAGCTTTGATTTGAAAGAAAACAGCGCATCCTTGTGGCGTGGATGATACAGAAGAGCATACGCAGCATACGGTGATATGGAGACGTTATTTTTGTTTTCTTCAATTACAAAAAGTGTTCCCGTCGCTTCATATAACCCAGATTGCACGTCTGATGGCAGATGGAGTATTCTGATGATGACTTTCATACCTTTTATGGACCTTGACACTGTTATTTATTTGGCAGTCTATGGGTTACAGGCCTCCTGTTTTTTTTATCCAAAATATCTTAAATTGTTTTCCGAAGACGAACAAAGCTTTTATGGGTTTGGAACGACATGGGGGTAAGTGATTAATGACAAAATTTACATTTTGGGGTGGAGTATCCCTTTAACTGTTAATCATAATTTGTCATGTAACACCCATTTATTTATCACTGTGACTCTCCATAAGTAATACTTTAAGTAGTTTGTTCAAACAAAAGTGTATTTTTGACTGATATTGAAATAAGGTAAAAGGTAGCTTGGTGTACTAGAAACCAGAAAAAAATGTCCAGAAAATCTTAAGACTGTAAAAGTCCTTAATGACACCTAGTCCTTAATAAAGTTTATGCATCTACAGTACTGTATGCTTTTTTATTTTTTAAGTAAAATGTCATTAACTTCAATGAGATTTTTTTAACCTTGTTAAATTCAGTTTATTACAACTTTTATCAAACAATCATCTAGTTTAAACTCAACTTTCATTTATTCATCACAAGGTCGTTGCTGCTTTAAATATTTATGTTGTGTTAACAACAGAGGAGATTTCTGTTTGTCCTGGTTAGAAGAACTGGAGCTGCTCTTGCAAACCAAGATAAATATGCAGGCTGATAGCAGTGTTGTTCTCCCTCGATTAAAGTCGGAGCTGGGGGGCATGACAAAACATTTATGCTCATGCAATCAGAATGGGCCACCTGAGTGAGAAGTCATTAACATCCCACAGCCGAGCTCTCTGCCTCATTCCCTCAAAAGTCAAAACACTGTTGTCCACTGTTAAAGACAAAGGTTTCTTCCTGTTATTCCATGCCTAAAAAATAAGCATCTTTGCACATTCTTCAGGGTAAGCAACTTTAATGCTAAAAATTTAATTGGAATTTACTACAGACTCAATGCACTTTTAATGGGTAGGCTATTAAAAGGCTATTTATTTATTTTAATTTTTGTCTTAAATTTACTGAATTAAACAACTGTAATGCTGGAACTTATTGTCAATAGAGAAAAATAGCCAAACAACACACACACACACACACACACACACACACACACACACAATTAATTAGTTTCCCAGCTATGCATTTAATGTAGCAATGGGAACAACAGAACAACAACACTTTTGATGGTTCTAACGAATCTGTCTCATGGCACAATTTTCCATGAAAGCTGGAAAGAAAGTATTATAATAGCTTTTAATTAGCATGTTTATTCTAAATGTACAGATGCTTGCAAATAAAAACTTGACTATTCTGAGAAAATGGAAGTGATTTTGAGGCTAAAGAAGAGAAGGACAGATTGTTTCTCGATGCCCTAGGTCAATTGTTTCCGCTGGCACTTACATAACCATCAATGGCAGGCCCATTTACCTCCCACTGCTATAAAAGCAATACAGACAATATGTAAAATGTAAATCACTAAAAAATAACAGCACACAGATCTTTGAAGTGTAACCCACCAACTCTTCATAAATCCATATGTAAGCACATCTAAAGTCAACATAAAATCAAAGTGTACTCAGTTTACTTAAAGCATTTTCTTATTGAGCATAATTTATTGGTGGATGAACTACTGAACATACTGAACAACTACTGAGATCACAGCTTGAGTACCACATGGACTGCGTCTTTAAGCTGTTCTGCTGAGACTGGCCATTTGGTTATAGAACACTGAGTTGATCTGGATAAAAAGTTAAACTGCTAACTGGCAGATATTAGAATTTAAAAGACAATGACAAAAGCATCTCTCACCAAAGTATTTTATGGAGTATCAGTCATGTAGCAAGCTATAATGATGCTTCACAGAGACACACCATTTTAATATGTGAAAACGGCCAATGCATTAGCCAGTTTGCCATTTTATAAACAAGTGCTCAAGTGTATTATGGTGCACCAGTGTTTACTGTGGCTAAAATCATATATTTGTAACATGCAAATGACTCCTGTGAACAAGAAACCAAAAGAAAGTAAGTCTTTGAAAAAATAGTAACTGGTTTAAAAAATGTGCATATAAAGTACTACACCGAGAAGCTGGTTTGTTAATAGGGTCTAGTAGAAGATGAGCATGACAGGGTATGTTTGTGCATGTTGATAGTTTGTGTATAGAGACAATATGTGATCGTGGGCAGACGAACGATCGTGATGTCATATGGCGGATGTGTGGGCCGAAGCTATCGGGAGCACTGAGAGTTTGAAGGAAACTGTCACTTAGATATGCATGCATAGACACGCAATCACTACACACATGATATCCATGAACTTTTAAATGAACAAACCTTTCATGTACTCTCACAATTAATCCAAAGTGCATGGATTAAAATAATTACAAATATTGTCTTCTGTAATGTTGCTTTATAGCTGAAATCAAAGTTGTTGCATTATTGATAACTTGTTACATTGACACTGCCATTGAAATGACCTCAATACTGAACACTGAATCTGAATTAAGCTGAACAATGGCACTATTGACACTATAGTCATTTCATAATTAATGAACTTTGCGACACTGACATTGTCATTTTCCTGTTAAAGGGGTCATATAATGTTGCTAAAAAGAACATTATGTTATGTATTTGGTGTAATGAAATGAGTTTAAGCGGTTTAAGGTTCAAAAAACATTTTCCACATACTGTACATTATTGTTTCTCCTCTATGCCCCACCTTTCTGAAACACGTCAATTTTACAAAGCTCATCGGTCTGAAAAGCGAGGTGTGCTCTGATGGGCCAGCTATCCAGTGTTTTGTGATTGGCCGAATACCTCAAGCGATAAACAGAAATGTTACGCCCCTTTCCATACTGTGATGCATGTCCTGGTCAGAACACTGGAGCGACAAGACAAAATCAAAAATCCATTACAAACAAGCCATTTGTTGCATCCAGTGGGGACATAATTACGGATTATAATGAGTTATACTGTCTTTTTACGCATTGCGTTGCATCGTGCCATGTAAATATAAAACCATGCATTTGTAATTCGAGAAACAACAAGCGCTACTCTACACCAGTGGCTCTCAATTCCAGTCCTCACGCCACCCAGCTCTGCATATTTTGCATGTCTCTTTGTTAACACACCTGATTCAGATAATCAGCTCGTTAGAAGTGAGCTCCGTGCATGAACTGTATTCCCATTGACATGGTCCCTACACAGTGTTCATTGCTTCCTACTCCCTGAGCTGGGGAAATCTGTTGAAGTTTACCTCACTGCGGAGCATTCATTCACGGATTTGCACTGCACAACGTCTTCACACACAGACAAGTGTGACATCATATACCTCTGTAAATAAATACAATTCAAATTCACGGCTCGCACACTTCAGTGCACTTTGAATGGAACATACTGTATGCATTCACTTTGAACTGGAATCATGGCGGAATATCCTGTGATGTCCACTTCACAGGGCACTTACGTTCGAATAGAACGGTTCTTTGCAACTTTAGGGATCTTATCTTTGATCTATTTACAAACAGCTTGTTACACTTCAAAGAGAAAGGAAAACTTGAAAACTTGAAATCATATGATTATCCCATCATATGATTATAATTAAATTATTTAATTTAATTACTATGAATTATTTTAATCTTGTTTGTTCAGAGCTCTTGGATAATATTGTGCCTTTTAAAATGAGAAGTCAGAAAGTGAAGAATCAACCATGGTTAAATGATGTTACTCGGAAACTTAAATGATGTTACTTGACAGGTTTATCGGTATGGTAAGAGTAAGTGGCTTAAAGGTAAATTGCAATTATCTTACGATATTTTTAGAGAATCTTTTTTAAATTATCAAACTGCTGTTAAAGCCACTAGATCTTCATACGTAATTCTCACAAATAATTTCGCATAATGCATATATCCCAAATTTATTATATGCAACCTTAGATGAGGTACTGAGTCCATCTATTAATGGTTTTTCTACTCCATCCAAGGATTTGTGTGAGAGTGTTTTTTGTTTTTTGTTTTATTTTTTAAATTTTTTTATTGGTAAGATTGATACTATTCGGTCAAATATTTTGCCCTGTGGGGAATGTTGTAGCCGATGTAAGATTTTTTTTTATTTTAAAAGGGACTAGAAGACTAACTTATTTTACCAGGCTTTCGGCGTTTCATTAGGTCTGACAATTGTGAACATTTTCTTTATGTCTTATGTTTTTTGGTGTTATGTTATTAATATTTTATGCTTTTTTCTCTTGATTATATTCTATTTATGTACAGCACTTTGGTCCATTTTAATGGTTTTGAAAGTGCTTTATAAATAAAAGTTGAGATGAGTTGAGTTAAAGCTGCTTTGAAACAAACAATCTTTATTGTATGAAGTGCTACATAAATAAATGTAACTTGAAAGTGACAAAAAAGCCACAGAAATTTAAATGTGGGATAACTGGCAAAAATTGATGACCCACTGTCCTCTTTAAGGTAAAAAGCACCACTGAAAATTAAATTCAAATGAGCAAATATTTCTGTTGATAAAAAAGTTAATTTCTGACAACTCACAGTTGACTCCCCAGAGCACTCAACCACCTTACTGTAATAAAGCATGTATTTAAACCACTGCACTTCAGCCATAATCATCAGTGTACTGCATGTGTGTGACTGCAGATGCCATGACCTCCATTTCCTTCCCAGTAATCCATATCACCCATTCAGCGCTGAGAGGTTAATCACACAGAGGGTAAATAAACCTCCCCCCAGCTCTCATCTTACATCTCCACAACAGGCAGTGATGTCAAAATAGAGCAGACACATTATTAAATATTTAAACATCACTATAATTGTCGACCAACTGATAGACATACATATTTACACTTATATACCACCACTTAAACTAGTAGAAAAATACTAAAATATTATATCAGATTTCATTATTAAATAAACTGTCAGAAAGACACCAACAGCTGAATAATAAATCATTTAATAAAGGTCAATGCCGATGAGCCACTGCAACAAAATGTTTCAATGAGGGAATGCATCATATTGTCATAAAAAGTACAGTATAAGAGAAAAACTAATTTTTATTATTCATATTAATGCAAAATTCAATCTTAAAGCTTGAATCTTCATTAAAAGAGAAGAACAGAGGATCTCAAAAACAAACACCTCATCTACATAAGCAGTGATAGATCACTTTATGCAGCGTTTATCTCCACAGTGATTCCTTCTGCTCTTCCAGGTTTCTCTGCATAGCTCATTGATCCAAAACACATGAGTCAACAGAGTGATTTATTAAAATTGTAGCGGTAAGGCCAGGTTGCCCTCCGGCACACAGTCTGGCAGGCAGAGGAGTGCCAATCACAGGGTCAGGGACACAATCACATCGTCTGTCAGCATATTGCTCAGAAAGATGAGGTATGTGGCAGGTTTTTTTAGCTAATAAGCTAAAATACAGAGCCAAGGACCCGAAGCAACATCCGCAATGATGTGACAAAATGGTTTTGTTTCACCACACAGTTATGTATTTACATCTAGTAGGTCTTGGGACCAGATCCAAGCAAAGAAGGAAATCTTGGTAACTGAGAGAGACTGTCTGTAAAGCGTGGATAATTCGTACAAGCTAATCGTGTCATACAGTCTGATGGTGAGGGAAAAAACCCTCAGCATGTATTTCCCTAGAATATATTCGTTATGTTCACAGGTATGATGTAATTACTTGAATTAGAGGTGAAAATGCTGCACCTATGTGAAAATGTTGACAGGGATACGACTCTGATATAATAACTACATCAATTCCAGCTCCATTGTGAGCAATCTAAATACCGCTGTGAGACGCAGATCTGAACTGCTGCTAATGCTGACAACCACAGTGGCTCTCCAGCCTCCAAAAATAGTCATCACCTCCATTATTTGAGCTCGCCTTCAGAGAGGCTGCAAAAGTGAGCTGGCGAAATGGGGGGAACTGAAATCAAGAGTTTGCAGTGAGACGAGGCGTTCACAAGCACACTTATCTCCACTACTGCAGATTTAATGAGGCGATACAGGCTAGATTTAGCTAATACACACACACACAAACAGTTTTTGGACCACTCATTTTTGCTTCAAGGCTGTCAGAAATAAAAGAGGAGCACAGCCTTGATATAAAAGAAAAGTAACGACATTTAAATTAATTCTTTTTCTTTAAACAACTCAGGAAACATGCCTATGCATATGTTAAAAGCAATCTATCCACAGCTCTACATCATCAATAAACTCTCAAAGACAAGTTAAAATACACTAAAATATACTGTAAAGGTGCACTCAGTGTTTTATTGCAAATTTAAAAGGAGTTTTTGTGAAGACTCAGATGAGATGAAAAATGTACTCATAACAGTTTTCTATTAAATATCTTTAACAATTTAATTACATTTACATTAATATATTTAGCAGATGCTTATTTCCAAAGCGACTTACAAAAGAGGCAGGAACAGAGACAAGGGTCCAGCAAGTCGGAAAGATGGCTGTGAAAATCAAGAGAAGGGAAGCTTGTTCTCTAAAACTCTTTAGTGTTAGAGTGATTTTCATAAAACTCAGAGACAATCATGTTGATTTACGTCAATAGATGATGGTGCAGTGCATTATTGGTTTTGGTACTTTAATAATAGAATGAACAATGATGCTAAAGCAAGCTAAAGATCTAGCCTATAAATATTTTGCAAATCCAACAGCTTTATTGCTATATATAAATATCTATGTTTGTGATGTCCATTAAAGATAAAATTGCATTAAAAAGAGTATAATTAAAATAATAATAAAATATAATCTCTATTAATAAAAACAGGTTGCTGTGTCTCAACCAATGGCAATATATATTCACACTTCACATTAAATGAAAGAACAAAAACAGCATTTGTGACAGGTGATTTGTTCAACATTGAAAAATTAAAAATAAATGAATAAAAAAATAATACCATATCTTGCCAAAATCTCACACAAACTAAATTCTGCAATGCTGCACTTTGCCAGAAAATCAATTTCAGGCGCATTGAACAGTAATACACAAATGTAAACAACTTTAACAAACTGAGCTATATTTTTACAATTTCTACAGAATGCCAGTGTTGTGGGTGGTTTTTAGGAAATCATAAGTTTGATTGCTTAGAAAAGGTATAACATACCTCTCCTCACCTCTCATAGTATTGGAAATCATGGCTCTTTTTCTCCTTGGCTGACTGTTTCTTCACACCTTCTATTACACGCAAGAACTGAGCTTTCTGTGTGTTTCTGCATGGTGTAAGACTCTATAACAAGCTCTGCCAAGGGAACTGATACAAGCAGATCGGAGACTTAAGATGATAATTTTAAAAATTGAAGAAATAAGAATTCACAGTACAGTAATACAGTAATTGTAGTCCTGCTTTAGCTGACTATATAAACAAATTTAAGTCAACAAGGCCTTAAAAATCTATTTTACAGACTTTTAAGCAACTTTAAGAGTAATTAGCCGCAAACCATTCAATCAGTCCCTGTAACCGAATATGTGAGAAAACAGCACAACAGGCAACATAACAAAAATTATAGCATGTCTGCAGCACTAACTGACGCAGCAAAGAGAATAAAAATAAACATCCAGCTATGTTTTAATGTATTTATTGTGCATGCAATCAAATTGAGCTGCAATGTATCCGTTTTTATTATTGCCATGATTATTACATGTTTATTAGCTGATGATGGACATGTATAGGGAAGGCTTAGGAATAACTGGACCTTAATTAGATGCTAATTCACCTTCAAGAGCTATTTTAACGGATCTTTGTATTACCCACATTTCTTATCTGCCTTTGATGGGGATTTGACATGGCAGAAGGCTAATTAACCTTGATGTACAACTGAGCTACTGAACCTCTCACATGAAACATGGCTGATTCAGAAGATGGGGAACTTTCATTATTGATAAGCAGACACTTGTGCAAAGTAAATGTGCGATTAGTGAAGTGCAGCAGTCGTGTCAGTATACGAGTCATCGTAATGGGAGGAATCTCAGAAGTCAATATGGCAGCTGTATAAAATTAAGTTCCCACGTTTAAATAGAGAGTCAATCATCATTTTGGTAAAGGCATCACTATTCTTTTTGCTCTAGAACATACATGACCAATCTGAAAATACAGTTTTGTTGTCTGATTTCTGAGAAAAAATAAAATAAAAAAATGTCTGATTTAAGATTTGTCATAATTTACTGAAACATATACCAAACATGGCGCACTATTGTATGCCATTTTATAGTAGAAATAGTGAGTATGTGTTCACACTGCACTTATTTAACTAAAAAACATAATATGGAATATATGACAATTTATGCACTTAGCTGTCAAAGCTTTAATTAGGTACCAGAGGGGAAAGGACTATCAAACTCCAATGCTTAACATCCTCAAGTTCATACACTAGGCGAAGGGGAAATACAACAAATGCACAGTAGTATGTCATTAGGGACAACTAAAAAAAAAAAATAAAAAAAAATAAAAGGCTTCTAACCAAATCAATACTACTTGAATAGTAATTAGAAAAATAGTAAAAAGAATATAATAGTAATTATGGAAACAGTGCATAGTAAGTTACTCATTAAGTTTAATACTTAATGTTAGATGATTTGAAAAATTTATGAGCAATATTAATAGTGCCATTTGCCTTAGTATTTGCAGTCACAAAATCAGGTATGGATTTACAGCAGCTAAAATGTCTGTTTAACATCTGTACTTCCTTTCCAACAGCCAGCATGAAAAAACAGCTCTTCAGTCAGTCTGTCTTCTCCTTCGGCCTCCATATACTTAGATCCATGACACAGTTCAGCTTAACTTTTAATAGCATTAGCATACAAACAATTGAAATTGTACTCCTTTAATAGCATCAGCCCTTGAGTTCAAATGTGCAGGCAGCAGATGTGCTGTGCTTAAAAGCATAAAAGGGCAAGGTTTTATGAAACTACTCACAAAGACCTTTTACTGTGAAATTGAGAGAGCTATGAATATATTTCTGAATGACATTTTCTGCACAATACTTCACCGGAACTTCCCTGCATAAATTTACACACTGATGTGCATCTCTGTGTGTGACTACAGATCCCACAAGAAGTTTCCCTGGAAGCAGTGTATCCATTGCCATTGTCATTACTTTCATTTGTGGGTTGCAATTATAGCAAAATGAGTAAGTTTCAAAGCCAACAAATTTTGGTGACTAGTGTCATCAATCAAAGACTCGTATCAACTTGCAAATTACAGTGAAGCTAATATGAAGCTAATATAAAAATAAAAATGTACTCACCCTCAGGCCATCCAAGATCTTTGCTTTGTTGAGTTTGTGTTAAGGTGTTTTAACACTAAACCAGTGCTACTGGCCAAAATATCAGTCCATAACCTATAATAACACTTCCTCCAGTGACAAAAATACCCCTGCTTGTTGTCCTCCTACATCAA
The DNA here is from genome assembly GCF_018340385.1 of Cyprinus carpio. Classification (NCBI taxonomy): domain Eukaryota; kingdom Metazoa; phylum Chordata; class Actinopteri; order Cypriniformes; family Cyprinidae; genus Cyprinus; species Cyprinus carpio. The sequence continues at coordinate 16,542,684 of NC_056580.1, read as the reverse complement.
ATTTCACCAACATATTTGTTTACAATTGTTTTGGACTGTTTTCACTTCTAAACCATGCTTAATCTGTGCATATTTCCCTGCTGGTTTAGACAAGATGACTTTTCCACTGGTGAAAGCAACATTAATGATACAGGATTCATATTTTAGCTGGAAGCAAAAGATTGAAGTTTCACAAGACATTAATTGTTCGACTGCAGTTGTGTGGATTACTTGTGGATTATTGTGATGTTTTAATCAGCAGTTTGATTGACAGACTTTCATTCTGACGGCACCCATGCAAAGGATCCATTGGTGAGAAAGCGATGTACTGCAATGCTAAATTTCCTCAAATCTGTTCCAGTAAACATTATAAACTCAGCTTAGATGGCCTGAGGGTGAGTAAATTTTCATTTTTGGGTGAACTATTCCTTGAAATACAAACCACTACCTGAGCATTCGTTTGCCACTAATAATAACTAGAATCTGCATAGTGAGTTTCATTATTCTTCCTATTGCCTTTAACACCATTTCAGGTGATAGCCTGTTGAGGTCTGTTATTTGACTCTGTATTTCTGCACCATCAGCTCTTTCTGAGTCAGGTTTCAGATCATTTCAAAGGCTTGTATAGAATCACTTCTGTCAAACCTTCAGACACCACACATTACCTTCATCTCACTGATCCTGACATCTGACCATCCTCTTTGCTATCGGTGGAACAGAACATTCATCTAGGTGCCTGTCTGAAGCTCCACATTGCAACTTTTGATATTCACCTCCTCCTCTAGCTTCTGAAACAAAATTTGCTCTCTTTACCAACACATCTAAACCCCCTAATGTCTATTCATACGTTATTAACTTCATGAACATAAAAACTAGCAAATATTTCCATAACTATGGTATCATCATAAAACTGCCATTAAGAATTTATGATGAACAATGTAATAATAATATGTGATAATAATGCTTGGTAAAATGCTTAGCTGTCCTGTCTGTAGTGTTCACTTTAAATTCATAAGTGATTTAACACACATATTAGCTTTCAAGATTTATAGAGCTCTCTAAAGCAGTTTACAACACATTAAACCCTCAGTAAATCCATAGAGCAGTAAACACTACCATTTACTGACTGATTAAATGGCATTAATAGGCTATACAGCACAGTTACAGCACTTATGCCTTCATAAAGAACCAAATAATATGATTACCACAACCTCAACAACCAAAAAAAACAGATAACACTGATAAAACTACAACACAAATCAATCATAATAACCAGAGATCTGAGATAAAACTGCAAGACTGATGGCTTACAGCTAAAGGCAGTGCGAACAGGACTGCACCAATTTTCCACTGGCACTGTGCAAAAAACTAATTTCTTTGGCAAATAGAACACCACTGTCTTATACAATCAAGTTCAATACCCCATCTGAGACTGAACGGCGTGACAAAACTAAAATGCCTCCTTCAATAGAAGGATGCTCAGAGAAGACTGATAACCTAATGATGCTGTTTATGGTGCATTAATTCCCAAACAATTTAGCATTTTCCCAGATACTGTATGTTGCTTCCAGTTCCATTCTACATTATGATTTGGCCCTGATCCTTTTCATATATTTTCATATTTGCTTAGATCAAATTTAAATGTAAATACCTTTAATGATTGTTGTTTTCCCCAGTACATTATACTGTATATCCTCTCATCTTGCCAGCACCAGCTCCTCTGATATGACTTGAGATGACAAAAAGCATTTATATACATGCTGTAGGTTCAAAGACATCCATTTCAAACTGAAATTCTCGCACTTGTAGTATCTTAATATGTGGTGATCGCCTAAAAAAATGCACTTTATTTTTTCAAAGTTAAAGGGCTGATAATAGAGAAATCTCAAGCTCTTTAAACAGCTGAGACATACTAAAAATGAGTTAAAGCCAGCTTGTTCCCTTTAAAATTTTTAATACTCAGCTTGACTAATTTGCATGAACCATTTTAGTTTGGAAATCCAAAGATGATCACCACATTAAAATAAATAGAATATTTAAACTTTACTTATGGATGCTATGGGTTACAATTAAAATTTATGTTTTTCATTTTCGCAATCTCAGCTTAAAATATCCTGAGGGAAAAAAAAGAGGGAAGCTAATCTGAATTTAGACTTAAATGTCATATTAGCCAGAAAATTTTAATGAATAAATGGTAGGTCTGGAAAAACCCGGTAGCTCCATGAACTGCATTCAAGGGAAGTAAATGGTCAGAAAGTCTTTAAACAGTGAATGATAGATGTGGGAAAACCTGTTATCTTGAGAGGACAATATCCCACAGGTTCCCTGTTATTATTCCATACAACATATGGTGATTTTGTACTGCACACCAGGGTTCAGACTCCAGACTCCAGTATTTCCATTCCTCTACAACTCAGAAAAACAACAGTCACACTTTAAATGTTAATTACAATCTGTTAATGCCAACCAACTTATAAACAGCCAAACTTCTTGTATTTTTTGTTTGTTTATTTATTATAATTATTATTTATTTTTTTAAGTTTTTTTGTTTTGCTTTTTTTGGCCAAACATTTTAAACAATGCTGCATCTGTTTTGGAGAGTGAGACACAAACTATGTATTAAAAGATAAACGCTGCCCAACAACATATTTTGTAAAAAAAAAAAAAAAAAAAAAAAAAGAAAGAAAGAAAGAAAGAAAGAGAGAGAGAAAGCAAACATGCAAAACATGTATACTCAAACAACCTGTGCAAATAAATTAAGCACATTTCTCAGCTTTATAGCTCCCAACAGGCGCAGATCCCAACAGGCTTCATCCACATGCTGGAGAACAGACAGCTCTGATCAGTGTGTTATTGATATCAGAGGCATTTGTGGCCTTAGCCAAAGTGTAAATTATCTGGCAACTACTGTACATTAAAATCTATGAAATCCATTAAAGAGTGGCTAAATCAAATGAAAACTGCAGCAAATGCCTAATATGAAGTCAGTGGGTTAGTTGTAATGTTTCATTTTCCAAATCTAATCAACCATCTGCCACAGAAAAAGTGGAAAATATAACTAGAGACAGGCTGAGAAGTTAAAGCATGATGAGAGGGATAAATAAATAATAAATAATAAAAAAAAAAGATTAAATATATCCCTAATTGTGACGAGAGGGGCGGGGCCGAGAGCCGTGGGAGCGGAGCGAGGCCTGTGAAGTACATGATAATGAGGGATACCAGCGCTACTCACCAGCCTCGAGACTGGAGGGATAAAAGGAGGAGTGACGACAGTGTAAGACGTGAGAAGACCAGGCCTGAAACATTTTATGTTGTTGTTTTATTGTGTTTTATGTGACAGTCTTTTGTGTTGTGTTTGTTTATTTGATAATAAAAATGTTATGTTTTGAATGTTCGCCGATTCCTGCCTCCTTCTTCCCTGAGCTTTTAACATTGTTACACTAATGTAATGTGATCTCTACATAAAATTTTTTATTGTCATTTATTCACCCTCATGTCATTCCAAATCTATGATTTTCTTTCTTTCTGTGAAACATAATGCAACATATTAAGAATTATATCCCTGGTTTAATGTGATTTTATTTATCTATTCATTATCAATCTAAATGTGATTTCCATTTGAATTTTCTAAACCCACCCAAGTGCACCACACAGTTTTGTGAAGAATTTGAAGAAAGGAACTGACACTGTGGATCTTCATCTTCACGTTTTAAGAGTAAGCTACAAAGCTTTGTTAATTTATGATGTTCAATCCCCATTCATATTTAACCCTTGTGTGATGTTCATATTTTTGTTATTCAGCCACTGTTTGTGGGTCTGGTGGAACTGCTGCATTTCTGGGTTTATAATTTATGTTTATTTTATTTTATTTTATTTTATTTCAAATTTTTATTTAAAAATTATGTTTTTAAATAATTTGTATTTAAATATTATGTTAAAATACTCAACAGATGTTTACTTCATCTTGATTACAAGCAATATAAACAGCATATATGGTTGATATTTGCCCTTTACTTTTGTTAGATCACATTTATGAATTAAAGTGCGACAATCTTGTGTGGAATGGCAGGGCCAGAAACACAAAACTCACACTTACCCTCACACACACACACACACACACACACACACACACACACACACACACACACACACACACACACACACACACACACACACACACACACACACACACACACACACATACCTATACTAATAGCAGTCCCACACAGTAGGAGGACAGAGTGAAGGTGCACAGGACCTAAAATTTCCACATTTTTATTACCCCCAGGTCCAGTGGACCCGAACATCCTGTATGTAATATTAGTATGTAGTGGGGGTGTACAGTGAGTGGTCATTGAAAATTTGTTCTTCACAGAAAATGAGCCAAGGCCAATGAGTATGGGTTTGAAAAAATAATTAATCGTATAATTTTTCTTTTGACAAAAAAATGAAAACAGGTCCCACATACCCAAACATCATACAAGGGTTAAGAAATTACCTGTATCACTCAGTGCTGCTTATGCTTGTCTATGTCATTGGACCTCCTACGATCCTCGTTGAATGGAAAGGATTAAAGTTGTTTAACATTATGTAAACTTTCTTTCTTTCTGCATCAGCAAAAGTCAGGCCATGGGGCTTGCAGTGGCTCATTTGACACAGTCAACACTAAAGGTCTAACTATGACAAAAATTGGCGTGCTTAAGAACAGCTATGACTTCTAAATGCAAGCACAGCACTCAATGCAACTCTAACTGCAGCAGTGTTTGGCTGTAGCCCAGCTAACAGCTGTGAGGACTCCCGGTGAGGAAACAGAGAGAAATGGATGTGACTGCATGGGCAAGAGTAATGGTGATCCAGCTCTCATGTGTAGCTCACTGTGTTGACTTGGCAAAGGTAGCAGATCAAGAAGAGCTCAAATTTACATGATGATGGTGTATGTCTGAAAATAATAGATGGAAAAAGAGGATCATAATGGAACCCAAATGCTTGCAGTCACGATCAGCACAAAGAGGGTGCTCCTTTAAAAGGCCACGGGATGGGGTCATATATAAGCCAATTCATCTGCAGTAGAGCTGAGCTGAATGACAGCAACATGGCAATGAAACAACGAGCTGCACAAAAAAGAATAAATTCATTATTTAGCTGCTGGAAATAAGAAAGGAAACCCTGGACTAAAGCCTTCAGTTTAGAACTATAAATTAGTAATGCAGCACACATAATCAATCAGCTTTCCACCGGAGCAATAGTGTCATATATCAGAGTTGATGATAGAGGAGACCAGCGTTGTGATAAATATTCATGTACGTCATCAGGCCAAAAACAGTCCAGAGGCCCTCTATCGAGTTTCATATCAAAGTCTCAGCAGGTGCTGCAACTCATACATATGCACTCATACTGTATAGCTGTTTTTTTTAAATAAATTAATTTAAAAGTTAATTATTCAATTAAGCTTAATTATTGAAAAAAATGCAATACGAAATGATAAAATAAAATAAAAAAAATAAATACAGGGCTCAATGTTAAAGATTTGTACTTCTAATCTATTTTTCTATCGATCTAATTATCTGTCAATGTTTATGAATCTTTGTATTCTAATAAATAAGGTTATGACACCAACATGTTATATACCAGTAAAATTTCACAATTCTCAATTTCAATTTAAATATCATAGCAAAAATACTAGCTTAACTATGAAAAGTTCAAACATAAAATAAACAGTAATAAAATTTAAACTAATCAACCAAGTAAAAGCAATTGAACGATAAAATATATAGTACTTTTAAGTTTTTTAGGTAGGTCTAAGAAATGCTACAGAAATTGATTAAAGTAATCAAATGTATAATACCACTGCACAGTTTTTACTGTATACAGTAAATTAAATATAGATTAAAGGGGTCATATAATGTGATTTTAATTTTTCCTTTCTCTTTGGAGTGTTACAAGCTCTTGGTGCATAAAGAAGATCTGTAAAGTTACAAAGACTAAAGTCTCAAATCCAAAGAGATATTCTTTATAAAAGTTAAAAGTCAACCACACCCCCCTAAAACGGCTCGTTCTAACACGCCCCCACATCTTTACGTCACTATGTGGGAAGATTTGCATAATGCCACCCAAATGTTCACGCAAACAAAGAAGGCATAACTTTTTATTCTCTCTGTTGCCGCCACTGCCATGTTGTGAAGTCGCTGTGTGTTTCATTGTGAAAGCAAGACTACATTATTCGGCCTTCCAAAAGAGGGCACGACTTGAAATCGGTGGTTAAGTTGTACTTCAACACTGTTCCAGAACCCAAATATTCAGATGTGTCCAGTGGATTTTATGAAGGATGAGGACTGTTTCCTGAACCAGTAGCCTGCAATTTTCAAACTTTGCAAGGACGGTCCGGCTTTTCTGACTCACAGCCTGTAAGAACATTTTTCATATATAAATAATTTGCCAATGATTATTCAAACACGAGTTTTGAGCAGTAGAGTAGGCTTGTTGTTTGTTGTTTCTCAGATCACAAATGCAGAAATGGTTTTATGTTTACACAGCACAATACGCAATGCAACTCATAAAAAGACAGTATAAGTCATTATAATCAGTAATTATGTCCACACTGGATGCAAAAAATGCCTCGTTTGTAATGGGTTTTATTGGTTTTGTCTCATCTACTGATGTCCAGATCGTGAACAAATCTTTCTATTTAACCAAATCTTCTTAGTGAACCGGTCAAACCAGTTCACCAAACCGAACTGAATCATTTGAAACTCTTCGTGTCTAAACCGCAAGACTTAAAAACACGTGCAAATGGTAAACTTTTGTGACGACGCAGCCAGTGATAATTGAAATAATTGAAAATTGAATTGCCCTGAAATAAATGGGAAATATACTGTATGTATGTATATATATATATATATATATATATATATATATATATATATATATATATATATATATATATATATATATATATATACACACACACACACACATACACACACACACACATATATATATATATATATAAAACAACTTGCCGACTCTGTATATGATAACAAACAATCCAGGTATTTCTTTCCATGACACTTATTAAAAATCATGGTTACACTTATTTTTTTGTACATCTACAATGATAATACCACATTTTTTGGAATAAGTAACTAACATTGGGGTATCTGAGATTTGTATATAATAAAAGTAGCAAAATGTTACCATCAGATAAATCACTAAATCATGGTACCTGTCTAACCTAACAGTTATTGTAGTTCCTCAATGCTTTGATTGCCTGGGAAGCACTACCGATAAAACGTAAGTCACTCTACATAAAAGCATATGCCAAATGAATAACTGGAAGGCACTCAATGTCTGGACTCCAAAGTGCCAAACACATCTTAAAACCCCAATAAAAAAACACACAAATCAGTATGGAGACACACATGAAACACTAACCACATTAGCGCGTGGCACTCCATATAAATGCCCAGGGAACCACATATTAACCAGAAAACAGGCAAGCAAAGTGTAACAACCTATGCTGCTATGTGGCATATTTACATTACCATGTGAACACCGCACAATACCAAAAAAATTATCACACAGTAATGGAGAACAATGAATGACCTTGCAGTCCTGTCGTTTGCACAAGTATGTCCATTTCCCATATAGAACAAAATGGGAATGTAGAGGGAATAATGAGTAAAGACCATAGAAGCTCGTTTGTGGGCAAACCAAGCTGTGTGGCTTCTCCTTGATGAAATAATAGAGGAGGTCAAGGATAGTTTTTAGACTGCAGAACAACAGTTGGGGATATCAAAAAGAAAGATAAATGAATGTCAATAAATGAATAATTTGAACAATTAAAGGAAACCCTTGCTAATTTCTGCTTAACTTGTACTAAACCCAGAATATTCCTAGAACCAGCAGAATTTTTTAATCAACTACTTTAAAGCATGATAATTTATTAGCTATGCAAGCAAACACCTAATTCTATTTAATTTATAATTCAACAAAACCAAGAAATGGGAGTTATAATAAAAACTAATTAATGGCGTATGTTTATGCATAGCTTATATATAAACTGAAGTTCATGCAAACTAGATGTTAAATTCATCACCTTCAGTTCTACTAACATATTCTCTAAATGTGTCTTTATTCTTTGATCTATATATTTAAAATGTATATCAAAATATCAGAGACTGTATTAAGCACTGAGAGGTGCTCAGCAGAGTACAAAATAAAAAAATGTCAGCACAAATATGAACTGGCAGTATATAAGTGAGAGAGAGAAAAGTTGACACAGTGATGAGAGTTATCCATTTCCTTTCCAGACAGCAGCTGTTAGAGACACAATATCACCTAGTGTTTCCTGATTACCTCCTGATATAAGATACAAGCCTCATCATGAGAGCAGCTATCAGCCATGACAAAAACAATAAACAAACTCATGCATGTAGGATGATCTATGCGACCGCTGGCCTTTCTCTTGTGCATGTTCTGCGGCAGGTCCATCAGAATCTCAGAATACATTATTGACTTTATTGACTTTTCACGGGCTTCTTGCCTTGACTTGGGTTTCTATGTACATATTATATTATCTAAGGGCACCTATCTGGGGTTGTATTGTTCTCATTATATTGTGCTGTAATGTGATTCAATTTTCACATCATATAGTATTATGCAATTTTTAGTCCTTGTGATCCTTGCTGAAACATTCAGTCTCATCTTTCATACTCAACCTGACACACAAAATACTTTGTTGTATAAACTTCTCATTAGTCATGTCATGTCACATTTTTTTGTTTACTGCTTTTCATAATACAAACAATTTCAAGCAGCTCTACAGAAAATTATGATGTTTTATACTCTAATATCTTAATATCTACATGCATTTTAGTCATGTTTAGCAGATTAGAGCTGGGCGATAATATACTTTACATTTTGCAATGATAAAGCAATCAAGCAGTTCAGAATTGCTATATAGTATACAGTATATCACCCTACGTGAGTACACTATGTATGCAGTATACTCATACTTGATCCTCATATACTCATACATAGTTGCTGGTGCCCACTGACTTCCATAGTATGGAAATAAAAACTATGCAATTCAATGGGGACCAGCAACTGAAGGTGAACTATCCCATTAATAAATCTTAATTCCACCGGTATCATAACTAGTCTTGATTTGTGCATTTTGTATTTGCAAAATTTTAAACAGATGTAATTTAATCCTGAAATTGCTTTTAAATACTCCCACTGTGGTACACTCAAGTGCAATACTCACAGCAGTGAAAACCGCTCAAGCTTAAGAACAGCATAATTGCTTGCACCAGCACTGGATCACGTCAGCAGCACTGCCGCTCAGCAAACACCACCTGACACTGAACTATGCGTGGTGCTACATTACCGCGCAGGGCTCTCACCCATTATAGCGCTGACAGTACGGCAAAACGACAACGCTCCCATAAAGCAGCCTGCAGTGACAGCTCTGCAGTCACAGTCTCCAAATACACTGCATTTAAATGCATGAAATCCCAGCTCTGCATCTCACTGAGCCGTTTGGCAGATCTTCAGAGACGTGTGGGACAGTCTTCCACTCTGAGGGAACCATAATGATAAGTCTGTGTGCAGGGACCTCAATTATTCATTTGTGGAATGTGAAAATGTAATGCAATTATGCATAAAGATCCTTTAAAAAAAAAAGAGAAGGAGCCGCATCAAGAATGATCTGTACCTGTGGGGTAGGACTGACTTTCACTTGATGTGAACTGACTTTAAGAATGTATACGCTTTTAAGCCAGAACAAAAGGAAAATTCAATCTGTTTTTCCAACAAAAGCAAAATGGGGGCAAAGAAACAATGTCATATTCTTGGAGCTTAAGGATTTATGAGCAGCTGTTGACACAACAGGTTAAGGTTCTAGGAAGGGGCAAACTTTGGGAAAAAAAAGGTCACAGAGTGCTGTGCTATTACAAACTGTGATAAAATACTTAGCCCTATTTCCTCTGTAAAAATAAAGCATACACAGCTGGCAGCATAAGAAGTTCAGCATTCAACAAGGGTCCCATTTACTTCAACAGCTCTCTATTGCAATTAGAGATGTTCTTTGTAAGGAAATGCTCTTTGTAAATAATAAACAAGAAAGGCAAAAGAAAATTAACAAAATAAAAAGACAGACATAAATCAAACCCTTCGCTAAGAGCGAGAGAGTGTGGTCTTATGTCAGCAAACATACTTTCTGCAAACATGTTCACGTCCTCGGAATCATAATACAAGTAGTAAAAATTGTGCAAATATCTTCTTAATGAACTTTGATTTAGCTTATTTAACAAGACTTTAGAAAGTAGTTATCCGATGTAGCTAGCTAAATGAAACTGTATTGTATGCCTTTTGTTAATTTTTAGATTCATCTTTTATTAAATTATCCACATGACGTTTCAGAAATTCAGAGCTCTGAGGAAATTCAGAGTTCTGCAAGGACATGAACACTTTTTACAAGTCAGATTTTTTTTTAATTCTGACATAGTGTGAAAGCACCTTTATGTAGGTAGCTAGCTAACTTTATTTGCATAGCAAGATATGATTCAAACAATCTATTGACAATAGGTGACAACATTTTAAATAAATTCCTGCTAAATCACCCCTTGTGAAAACACTAAGAATCCAAAATGCACTTTGTGTTATGATTTCTGTTCAGACAAATTCTGTAAAAAAGAACATTGTATGAGAAATTGAGCTTGTACAGCAAAAAGAGCTTGTTCAGCTAAAAGGATGCATCATGTACTTGCGTACGGAATGTTCCAAGTCTTAAGTGACTGCTTGCTGGATGGAAGGGGTGGAAAAACAAATATTATGTCCTATGCAATGCATAATGTGCTCTCATCATATTTAGACTAAATGTAGAATTGTCACACAGGAAGATGCCCTGTTGATGCAACAAATAAAAGGGCAAATTACCCCAGTGAGACACTAGGCAAGAGAGCATTAGCTCAGTGCAGACTAAAAACTGAATTGGATAAGTATGCTATCACAGTACAAATAAATATATATAAACTTGAGATAGGCATTAATTACCCTAGTGTTGACAGAAAGCTCTAAGATAAAATAATAATAATAATAATAATAATAATAATAATAATAATAATAATAATAATAATAATAATAATAATAATAATAATGAATAATAATGAAGAATACCTCCAAGACACACAAGACCTCAGGCCAGTTGAGTTCCTTGGACAAACAGCCATCTTAAAAGAAACAAAACAAAACAAAACAAAACAAAACAAAACAAGGCAGGGATAGGAATTAAGCCTGTACTGTATTTCATTTTTTTTAATGGCGAGCACAACATGTTAAGATTTCTGTAACAAATAAAATGTTGTTGTCAAATATAGCTTTTTGTTCTGTTGTAATGCAAGGTTATATAAGTATATAGCCATAATAACCTACAGTAAATGTTGTTTATGTCAAACAATAAAGTGTGTCTACATCATTGTAAGAGCAATTACATTTTTTTTTCCCTTTTTTATTGTTGTATTTTTTATGATGTGTTGAGTTTTTAACATGTCTGACAACTACATGAGTTTGTTTTTGTAACCTTTAAGCTCACCCACAAGGATGCGCTGTTTCTACGTGTATTTAGCCTTGCTTTGAAAGAAAACAGCGCATCCTTGTGGCGGCGGCTGATACAAAAGAGCATACGCAGCATAAGGTGATATGGAGAGACACAGAGGAGACTGTTGACAAAAAATAAAGTTTTCATCACAAAAATCTTCCCCCACAAAAAATATAACCCTCACTTCACATAACACGGAATGCACACATTCCAGATGGAGTATTCTGACGACAAATTTCATAACTTTTTTATTCATCTCCTGACTTGTGCCCGTCTACAGCTTTACCCCAGAGATCTTCTGACAGTGCCTTGCCACCCATAATTGATTGTTTGCTTCAGTTGCACTACCAAGGACTGAAATGCTCCAGAAAAGCTCTTTTCATGCTAAGATAATCAAAATGACCACAGCTGATCAGAGTTGAAAGTCAATCCTTGCGTCCCAATGTGGATACTATCCACTATATCTAACCTAAATAGTATTGAAAATGACTAATATCACATAGAATTTAGGATGGATAGTATGCACACTGGGACACAGGGAATGGCTTTGTGTACCATTGAGAAGGTGATTAGCTACACCTGACTGAGTCATTTTTAAGAGGGTGGTGATCTGAAAATCTGTGGTTTCTATGCCCACTGTATCCACAACATGCTAATTATACCGTGAGAATTTGCATTAAAGTGAGGCTGGCCTCTGATTCTGCAACCTCTGCAAAATAATAAAAGGCTAAGCTGGAGGAATTGCAAAAAGACTTTGGTTTGTGGATCTCTCAGTGCATTTAAGAGAATTACAGCATGACAACAAAGGTCTGAAGAGGCTCTAGAAACACCCACGTTTTGGCTCTGACTTCTAGAGGGTTGATTAATACTTGGGAATTATGCGGTTCTTTAATCTATCTCACACAATATTTAGATCTAGTCCTCAAAAATGTATCAAAACATTATATAATGGTATGTATGATGAATTTATTTTTGAAAATTGTCTTAATGCTACTTTATTAGTAAAATCTGTCACTAATACCTCTTCAACAATGTATTTTTATCGTAATTTAGAGTATGTATTGATATTAGATTTGAATGCAAATTTTCATGTCAAAATTCAGGGGGGAAAATGCTTACACAAAGATTGACTTCTCATGTTTTATTTAGGAGCACATAGTAATACAGAAATGCATTTTTTAAGTCCAAAACTCAAGCCAGCATTAACACAAACACTGAACAAAACAGGACCGCTCACTAAAACACACAAGCCTTTGCTGTCTGAAACATGCACACTTTGTGGAACACACAGATGACCAGACACAACCCTCAGTCACCAGGACCGCTGTGCCACTCAGAACCATTTGAACGTGTGTATATGTACTGTAAACAATCTCAACATAAATAATGGTGTAAAACCTGGCACTGCAAAGACCTCTGTGGGAGTTAGTGGTGTTGTCTGTTCTCCAGAGACATTTCCAGCTGAGATAATCACAGACACTGTTAACCAAAGCCACCCCCCTGAGCTGAGGTTATGTTTCTGTACTATTGAGGTAAACCTTCTAATGTTTGGTTCAATATTCATCAAAAAAACATGATGTGCTCAGAGCATGCTCTTGCACAAAGTTACCCTCTAATGTACATACAAAATATTTTCTAGGAAAAGAAGGGAGAAAATAACACTAAAAACATCAATTTAAACTAAACGTTCAGTTCACAAGTTTTCTCTTGGCCATTCCTCAAAGAATGCTGCTGGTTTGAAAAAAAAAAAATATATACAAGAACTTTATTGAAAATGGATAAATTCTTAAAGAACACACATTGAATGTAGAATTATTGGATTTACTTTGTATTTAAAACTCTTAAATCAGCAATGTATTTGAACAGCAGCCAAGAAACTTGAACAAAGTAAAAAAAAAAAAAAAAAAAAAAAAAAAAAACCTACAGAAAGGAGAAAAGCACATGAAACAAAGAGGTGGACATCTAAAAGAAAGAGCAAGGTAATAAAAAAATGCTGACAAAGGGGTCTAAAGAATAAAGTCTTTGAGTCATAGTCCTGAGCTGTCTGGAAGCTGAGCTAGCCGACAATGTGTCAGGAGAGAGAGGAGAGAGGTGATAAGAGCAAATGTGATCTGGGAAATGAGATGAGAAAGGCAGCCTGGTGGTCTCCAGCTCCTGCCCCTAATCACCGATGCTAAAGTGCGCTTTAGATACCTTTCTACAAGTTTGCAAGTTGTCTGAGCAGTACAACCAAACTAATTTCCCTAACTTAAAAACAAAGCCTTGCAAGGTAACAAAAAAGAATAGCAATTATTTAGGCCAAAGTGGGCGAAGATAAAAATCTTTGTCATTAATTTATCATTGTTATTAAAATATAAGAACATAGATACACATTAGAAATACACATAATATACAAATAAACAAACTTTATCAGCTTTATCAGGTACAGTAGGAGTATTTAGCAGTAGCATTCAAGAAATTGAATGAACAAATATAAAAATAAAACACTACATACACTTTACTGAATAAATTATACACTGATTCCTATTAAAGCAACTGTATTAAAGTGGGTGATTTTTCTCCTCATTTTATTGGTTTATTAACATTTAAAGGGATACTCCATCCCAAAATGAAAATTTTGTCATTAATCACTTACCCAAATGTCGTTCCAAACCCGTAAAAGCTTTGTTCGTCCTTGGAACAAAATTTAATTTATTTTGGTTGAAAACCTGGACGACGACTTTCATACCTTTTATGGACCCTGACACTGTTATTTACTTGGCAGTCTATTGGACAGTCTCAAGCCTCCAAGTTTTCATCCAAAATATCTTAAATTGTGTTCCGAGGACAAACAGAGCTTTTACAGGTTTAGAACGACATGGGGGTAAGGGATTAATGACAAAATTTTCATTTTGGGATGGAGTATCCCTTTAAGGGATAGTTCACCCACAAATTTAAATTGTCATAATTTACTCACTCTCAACCTGAATGAGTTTCTTTCTTCTGCTGAACATAAAAGTTATTTTGAAGAATGTTTCTGTTCCTTTTGAAGTCTGTGACTGTAAAATAAAAAAAAGAAAAAGAAAAAAAGATAGCCTAGTATGGTGTCCGATACACTTAATTTGTGCTCTGCATTTAACCCATCCAAGTGTACACATACAGCAGTGAGTAGTAAACACACACCCCTCAGGGTCACAGGGTCTCACCTCAGTCACTCCCCCCACCTGCATTTCCTGCTGGTAATGAGACTTAAACCTGTAGCCTTTGGGTTACAAGTTCGTCTCTCAAACCATTAGGCCATGACTGCCCCCAGACCTGCACATATCTACAGGCACACATCCATCAGTGCAATCAGACGCAAAAGATAACTTAGTCCAGTAATCAGGCGCTATTTGACAGGCTTTTTAGTGTGATCTTCAGGTGTACAAGCTCAGAAAAAGCACATCAGAACAGCACAAAAATAAAATGTTTAATCAACAAGGCTTTAAAGCACATGCAAATAATGTACTTTTGTGATTGCGAATAAGTGCAGTGTTCCATGAGTGTAACTCTACCGCTGAGTTAGCATTCCATGTGAATGTGTGTGTACAGTATATTGAGATGGAGGCACCAGAAACTGCAACTGATAGAATGTGCGCTGTAGCACGATACTACGATATTTCTACAAAAGCAGATTGTGGAGACATTTTAATCATCCACAATCAAAAATCATGATATCGCACACCCCTACGGTGACATTTTTATTTAAAATTTTTTAGGCATATATTTTCTGCTCATATTTTTGGCCTTTCTCTTTCAGCCAAAAAGAGATGGTGCCATTTTTAGCTGTCAATATTAGGTTCCCATTCTCATGTATTGTATTGTAAAATGATGTACTTCAGTTTGAGAGTTGGTGCTGGGGTCCACCCTATTCCACCAAGGTCCACTTAAGTTAAAATTACTGGCCTCACCACTGGTGTGCTTTACTGTGTGCATCACACAAACAATAATTAAGAATGAGTAATTTCAAGAAATAAAAAACAAAGATTAAAAAGATTTTTAATCATCCCTTTAAATCTACTTTTCCTTCCTAAAGCTTTCCCTCAACAGTTCATCCAGCACTCCACAAAACTAGATCAGAAACAAGCCAAATGTTCTCCTTCATTCACAATCTTTTCAACAGTCGCCAGCTTTTTCCCCCAGAGAGAAATTTCACTATATCCTTTAAACACAATTTAGGTTTTAAATTGCACAGTTTTGTGAATTTCTTGAGGCTCAGCGAGGGAGCCTTAAAAAAAAGTGAATGTTTCGGGAGAAAATGATACCCCAGCACAGAGTGCAATGTGGGTTCTAAATATTAAACTACTACCTCCCGCTGTGGTGTGAAGTGTAGGGCTCTCAGCTGCACATGTGATGCTAAAATTGCTGACTCCGGCAGTGAGGAAACTTAGCAGTTCCCACAGTATATGCCACAGGAGATGAAATATTTCTGAAGAGAAAAATCTAGGGCAAACTTATCGAAGCAACAAGATTGTCACAAGAAATCTTCTTTAATTGAAAAGACAAAATAAGAATAGAAAGAGTGTGGAACGATAAGATTCTTTCCTGCTTGCACATGGTCTCTGACAGAGACCTGTGAAAGGACTCTGACGTCCCTAGAGGATGTTTGTGTCTGAAAGCATCAATCACCTTCAGCTGAAGGGATAGTGCCAACATTCTCTCTCAGCACAGAGAGCACAAACAACAAACTTTCTCGTCATCTCATGTCAACTCTAATAACAAGCAAGACAGCGATATTATCATTGTTAATTTACAATCTTATGGTACATCAGTAGCAGGTAATTGCCTTGTAAAAAAATAAATAAATAAATAAAAAAAGAACCGTTGTGTATTTGAAATACAGCTTGAAAACATGTTACAACAGTATTCAAAATGTCACTTTTTATGTGGAGACAATGGAAAATAGTGAAAACACTGTCCTTTCCATTCACAAGTCTGTAATAATCTGTACAAATATGGCACAATGTACTGTATAATTTGTTGGAATTAATTTTTTACAGGTGTTTTACCAGTATTTCGAATTTAACAATGGATTGTTGTGTTTTAATGGATAACAATAAAAAAAATAAGAAAACCTTTAACAAAAGACAAACACACAACATGCATTGTATCAACAACAAAACAGAACTTTTTAGGCACAGTGAACAACTTGCTATTTTGAGATTCTTTAATCATAAACTGTTGTGAATCATGTCTGCAAAGTTCAAGTTCAGGTTAATGTGAACTAACAAGCAATTAAATACATGCATTCCTAAACAAACTGCATCAAATTATTATACACTAGCCAAATGAGCAGTACTGACTGAACTCCAGTAGACAGACAAATTAGGCCAATAGACAAAAGCGAGTAACTCTCAACAAAGGCTGCATCATATCTGAACCTGTTTCCATCCACACAAAAGTTCATGAACTCAGGCAAATGGACAATCTAGCATATTTACAAAATAAAAATAAAGTTCAAAAGTTCACATGCGAAATGGCAGGAGAATGCTTAAGTGTTGGAGGATGGGTTTGTGACCAGCCCACAATGATGTGTTTTGTGTAGCACAAGGTGTGAGAGTTCTGCATCAGTGTGCCTTTACTTCCCAATTATCTTACAGCAGACCTTCTGTCTCATCTGCTACTAGTCATTAGGGTTTCTTTTTATCGAAAATAACTAAAACAAACTTAAAAAGGGATCCATAAGCAAACAATTAAGGCTACAAATGAATGCTTTTCAAATGCCAATTAGAGCCACAATAATTGCAGACAATGTTTTTACGGCTTGTCCTAGCCTACTCAAAATCCCAGAAGAGACAACAACCTGCTTTTGTTTGTTTAAAATGTGTCAGATTGTTGTGGTCCATATGTGGTTCTTATGAACTTTAGACTAACTCCTAATTTCTAACCTCACCTTGAGTTTAGCTTAGCCTAATGCATTAATCTCAATCTAGTAAACCATCCTACATTATTTCAAAGGGGTCCTATTTTGCTCTTTTACTAAGTCTTGATTTTGTTTTGATGGTTTACTAGAACAGGCTCTCAGGTTGTTCGAAAAACACACTATTTTTTACATATTTTACATTATTACAATAGCTCTCTCCCCAGTCTGGCATGAACGGCTGCAATAGTTCCTGTATCAAATGAAGGTCCGCCTTCGGGAATACGAGATGTGCTGTGATTGGTAAGCTGGGCCAGTGTGTGCTGTGATTGGTTAGTTGGGCCAGTGTGTGTTGTGATTGGCACCACTTGGCGCCTGGTCGGGAAATGTCCTGCCTCTTACCATAGCTGCCTGTCGCAAGCTTCAGTTTAAATATTGTGTCAAAATCAAATCAATTTAAGCATGATTTAAACCCGGATGATTTTAACCACTCTTAGCTCGTCTGTCTTGGGAACACTAGCGCGTCTTCAACATAGTGATAATACTCATTGTCTTCTCTAGTGCAGCTCAACCAGGTCTCGTCCCATTCGTCGATCTTTGTGATATCACAAATCCCGGAAAATATGCGTTGCAGTCCAAATGAATCATTTCATTGTAGTTTTTGAAAAGCGATTTCTGTTGATTAAAATATCTCCTTTTGAATTGGACTTTGAGCTTTGTAACTTTGCAGATATTTTTCTATCTCCGGGCTGATGACGTATGAGGTCAGCACTGCGAATGCGCCAGAGCTGCTTCCGTGTACAACAGTGAGTGCAAGCAACATTAAAGTGATTGTTACATTTTGAATATGGATATTTTTCTTACAAAAACACATCGATTCGCTACAGGAGGCCTTTGTTCACCCCCCGGAGCCATGTGAGACACTTAATTTTTATGGATGGGCGCTTTTTATTTAAATTCTTTGGGACTGATGCACTGCAACACCTGCTTTAAACAGCTTGAAAGATCAAAGACAATTTTTAATATAACTCCGACTGGATTTGTCTGAAAGAAAAAAAAATCATATACACCTAGGATGACTTGAGGGTGAGTAATTTATGGGCTAATTTTCATTTTTAGGTGAACTAAACCTTTAAGATTTATGCACCGGGATGTTAATAATAAATAAAAAATATGCTGAATGCTGATTAAAACTAGCTA
Organism: Cyprinus carpio; assembly: GCF_018340385.1. Classification (NCBI taxonomy): domain Eukaryota; kingdom Metazoa; phylum Chordata; class Actinopteri; order Cypriniformes; family Cyprinidae; genus Cyprinus; species Cyprinus carpio. The sequence continues at coordinate 16,524,028 of NC_056580.1, read as the reverse complement.
CATTAATCACCCCTGCTGCAGTGAGAATATAATGTGCTTTAAGATTGGATTCATCACTCATCGATTATGTTCTGCTTTCTTTACAAAGTAAAATTAATGAATATTTGAATGCTATTCCCCCATTTAATATAAAATTGAAATATAATATTTATATACAAAAATCAGACAATAACCTAACTGACATGTTTTTGCATAACATGGGTTTGTCCATTCATTCATATTTGTGAGCAGCCCTGGGTGCTCACACGAAACTCAACGCACCCAATAACACATATGTCTGGTGAAAACAGGGCCAAAGATTTTCCAGTCTGATCTTTAGAGTTTAACAGACATTTAAACAGACATTCTACTGCTCCTTTAAAAGTAATTGCCCTCTGTTTATGATTGACTAAACTTTCTGGATGTAAAGTTCAGGGAAACATTTAAATTTTGGTGGTCATATGTTAATATGCTCATGGTTGCGACATCTTGGTGGATTATAAGGAAGATCTGTGTTATTAAAGATACAAAATGTCTACATTAGTTGGTTGGTAGTTGGAGCAAACTGATGATGGCTCATCTGATCACTTATTTAAATTTTCATATACTCTAGTCATTTGATCAGACTCATTCATGTTGAAGGGGTCAGGACCCTTACAAGATTATATTACATACATATATACATATATCACATACTTCTCCCTTTGTTTTCTGTCATACTCTCCCTTTCGAATGGAGGCAGTTTGTGCCAAGGATTTTTTTTCATTATATGATTAATTGTTTGTAAGAGGTAGAGTACAAACAAAATAAACTGTACACAGCACATCAGTAGTAACCAGCGCCTGAGGTCACAACTACCTCTAATGTGGAGCAGCTAAGAGATACTCAAGAGTGTGTATCATTTCACACCATGTCAGGATATATGAACATGAGGTCCTGTTACCCATGAGGACCATTGCCCTGCATGATAAACAATTCTTTCTTTTATCAGTTAAATTTATGCTTTAAAGATTTTACTATCATAAGTGGGGAATAACATCTTAGGCTACGTATGTAACATGGTTCCTCGAGGGAACGAGACGCTGCGTTGTAAAAAAGCTTTGGGAACTCCTTCAGCATGACCAGCTCTGAATCATGTGTGTAATCAGACCAATGGATGGGTGAGACGTCATAGGCGGGTGACATCAGAGACCAGGAAGCTTAAAAACACGTGCAGCAAAGCCGGCATTTAGCCTCAAGGAATGAAGCAAGCACCGGCAGAGATGCCAGAAGTGTGCACTATGACGCAGCGTCTCGTTCCAGAAGTGAAAAGCTTTCACTTCAAGGCGTACAGTTTCCGCATTGAGGGCGCTCTGATTTGGAGAATGGTCTCAACAACCTCGGTTGAGAGACCGGAAGCTACGAGTTGTGTCTCCTCCACAGCTTTCAAGCTCCATGCAGGGATCTCTCCTGACGGGAACCTCCCATGGAGTGCCGTCAAAGAGAGAAATCAGGCCCAAGAACCATACCCGGCATGGCCAGAACGGGGCTACTAACAGCAGCCAGACTCCATCTCAGTGCACTCTCTCCAGAACGCCCGGGAGCAGAGCAATTGGGGGGAAAGCATACAGAGGAAGCCTCGACCACGTTTGTACCATGGCATCCAGCCCAGTACAGCTGGATGAGTCAGAGAGAGAACCAGAGGGGACAGTGTGATGTCTCTCGAGTCGCAAACAGATCCACCCGAGCCTGGCCAAAACTCTCCAACTCTGCTTCACCACCTCGGTGTGAAGCCGCCATTCCCCGGGCCTCGACCCCTGCCTCGACAGGATGTCTGCTCCCATATTGAGATGCCCAGGAATGTGGACTGCTCTCAGCCAGAGGAGTTTGCCCTGGGACCACACAAGGATCTGGTACGCTAGTTTGTATAAACAGCGTGAGCGCAAACCCCCTTGGTGGTTGATGCAAGAGACCACAGCTGTGTTGTCGGTGCGCACCAACACATGGACAACTCCAAAGACCGCGAGAAAGTAATCCACTCATCAAAGCACCCCCAGCATCTTCAGGCAGTTGATATGCCATGTCAGATGGCGACCACTCCACAGACCGCGGGCAGGGTGGCCACTCATGACCGCACCCCAGCCGGTGAGGGACGCATCCATCGCTAGCGTTACACGGCGACAAGGAGCTCCCAGCACCGGGCCCTGAGACAAGAATCAAGGCTTTCTCCATATGTCCAAGGCATGTAGGCACCGCTGCGACATACGTGCCTGCATCGTGGTCGAATCCCACACCATGCCCCGATAAGTGGTTCTCTGTACTGGAGAAAGCACACTTTTCTTGATGTTAAGTCTTAACCCCAGCTCTTTCGTGTGAGCGAGAACGACACCTCGATGCTGAACCACCATCTGGTCTGTTTTGACCTAATATCAACCAATCCTCGATGTGGTTGAGTCGTGAAAGTGTGGGGTGAGAGTGCAAGGCCAGAGGAAGAACCGGTATTGGTAGGCTTTTGCCCCCAAAAGCAAACCTCAGGAACTTCCGATGAGGAAGGATGGAGATAAGTGCATCTTTTTGATCGATCGTGACACACCAGTCCTCGGACTTGGTCTGTACAAGCATGCTGAACTTCAGTCCCCTGACCGAGCAGTTCCAAAAAACGCAGATCTAAAATAGGACGCAACACCTCATCCTTCCTCGGTACAGTGAAGTACCGGCTGTAGGACCCGGACTCTGCAACGTGAGGAGGGACCACCTCGATGGCCTCCGTCCTCAAAGAGTGTCTTCTTCTGTTCCATTACCAGAGCCTGCTCAGGGCCCACCATTGAATTGAGACAGTGGAGAACCAAACTGGATTCTGTGGCCTCTCATTACAGTGTGCAGGACCCACTGAGACACATTTGGTAGTAGTTTTCACGCTGCCAAATAGTCTACTAAGGGAATCAGCCTCTCGAGACTGATCTCTGGTGTAATCAGAGCAATTAACTTGGTGCCCTGAAGTGGCGCACCGGCAGGAGATGGCCGAACTAGTTGCTCTGGAAACCTCCCAGGAGGTCGCGAGCCTCTTAGCACCGCTATGTTTCCGGGCGGTAACTGAGAGAAGCACTCGCCGGAGACCGCTGCGCCCTGGAACACCGGCAGGGTTGGCAGATCGATCTCCTGAGAGCACTGAGGAGAGACGGGCACCATGTAATGCAGTGTACACCGCTCTTCCCCAGAGGGGCCTGCCCTCCGAGGTCCAGAGCCACAGCATCAGAACTCTCATAACTGAAGTCTCCTAAAATGACGGTCCTCAGACCCACGTCATCTGCTAGGAAGACTAGACCAGAACCTGCTCGGGGCAGGACCCCATGAAGCACATTTGGCAGGGGCTCCCACACCGCCATGTGACCTCCTAAGGGAACCAGTCTCCCGAGACTGGCCTCTGGTGCGCCTAGAGCCACTAGCTCGGTGCCCTGAAGCGACGGACCGGCAGGGGATGACCGTACTAGCTGCTCTAGAGACCTCCGTAGAGGTAGTGAGCCTCTTAGCACTGTGACGTTTCCGGGCAGTAACTGAGAGAAGGGGTCGCCGGAGACTGCTGCGCCCTGGAACACCGGCAGGGTTGGCAGACCGATCTCCTGAGGGCACTGAGGAGAGAAGGGCACCGTGTAATGTGGTGTACACCGCTCTTCCCCAGCGGGAGCTGGCCCTCAAAAAGTCCTAGGCCTTAGGCGTCAGGACCTTTACAACGAAGGCTATCCCCAGAGGGAGCTGGCCCTCAAAAAGTCCTAGGCCTTAGGCGTCAGGACCTTTACAACGAAGGCTATCCAGTGAAAATAACGGTCCACGGAACCGCTTTCTGCTAGAAGCCTTTGGCCTGGGAGCGCTACTCTGACTCTAGACTCTGCGGAGTACAAGAAGTGACACCCCCAGCATGAGGGGCTGGAACACGGTAGGGTTGGGACTGCTCCCGCCCAGCAGCCCTTGCTGATCACCTCAACCTCCTCAGAGGATGAGAGCTAAACACGTGTTCTCACTCGAGAATTTAATCCCAAGAGCCCCTGTACATCTAACTTCTCATAGTCAGATAAATATTTCATTTTATTCCTCAGGATTAAATGTAGTCAACAACCAGATGAGTAAACACAGTCAGGTGTAGAAAAATTCACATCAAAAACGAAACAATGTAATATACGTTTTTTTTTTTTTTTTGCCACTCCATCACACAAACAACATCAATCTCCTCAGAGAAAGATGAACGCTGCAGCGAGCTCTCACTCAGAGGAGGAAGAAACCGCAGCGCGGGCTTCTAAGCCTCGATAACGAGCTCCAGATCTAGGGAACACGGGTGGAGATAGGACGAGCCGTCTCCAACCCGTCCGCCAGATCATGTGCGATCCTGCGATCTCGGTCGCCGCCGTACATCAGCAGCAGCGGGACCGCAACCGCAAGATCGCATGCACAGACACACTCCTCGGAGCGTGCCCGGCAACACGCTTAACAGCGAGAAAAGCACAATCAGCCCCCCGAGAGCCGACTGCGCGAGTTCCACTCCTCATTAATGCTGCTCATTATAATATCAGGCATAATATGCTTGTGTAACTGATGCTTGTGCAATTGGCGAGCTTATCGACGCCCTCCACATCTCCTCAGAGAAAGACAGGCAGAGCGTTGCACCCTCTCACCGGGGGGAAAGTACTGCACGTGCCTGCTCTTGCCCAAAACTTCTCTTGACTGAAGCTTTGACATTGAGCTTATCAGCTTATCAGTACCCATCCACTGATCTGATTACACACATGATTCAGAGCCAGTCACGCTGAAGGCATTCCCAAAGCATTTTACGACGCAGCTCGAGTTCCTGAAGAGGAACAACTTTATCGCTAACATTTATCATCACATTAAAATTACTTTAAATATTCTGGCAAATTATATCCAACAGACATTACCCTGACTGATATTTTCATACGCGCCATATAATAATAGATGAGCATTTTATGTGTTTCGATGTTTGAATCATAGATCATTGTTTATGTTGATATTGTGAAATATATATATATATATATGTAAATATGCACCTATAGGTTAAATTATGAATTATGAATGGGGGGTTCAAAACCTGATTTATAGGGTCCATCTGTTGATATGCAATCTTGAGTCACTTCTTATGAATAACCCTATTATCTAATCAATTATTCATTTTTCATTATCATTCTTTTAAAACTTCCATCCAGACAGATGATTCATCTTGGTTGTACTTCATGAATAAACATATTTAGAAGAATACTGCTTAATAATGTTAAGGTGATTCTATCAAAAGCTGCACCCCTGGGACATAGAGAAACTTTTTTTTTATGGAGAAGCATAATTTTCTGTCTTTGTTGTGACAGATGAAATTGTGTCCCCTGTGTTCTGGGGCTGATGAGGCAGAGCTCTGGAGCAGTCATTAAGCATGACTGTCTTCTCTTGTAGAGTTCTTTATAGACAACTTAGCCATGAATATTTTTACGTCTTATGAAGGTAACCTTACTTGGAAAGTGGCCAAAAACTGGACTGAGTAAACTGAAACTTTTGTTTGTGTCCTTTTTGAAGCTTGAAAGCTTCAGTTTGGTTTTATTATAAATTCCATGTAATATAGTGACCAATACCATCTTCAATATCCTTTTATATTCCAGTGAAGAAAGTAAGTCATCCGGGTTTGGAATGAAAGTAGGGTGACTAAATGGCAGAAAGGACATTTTTAGGTTATTGAGAGCAAGGCCAAAAGAAAAAATATGTACAAACAGCACAATTTGTCTAGAAAATATAATTTTCTAGTAATACAAGACAAGCCGTAGAATTGCACTTTCACTGAGAAGATTTAGTCCAAACTTATAAATGAACTATAATTTATTGATCAGGAAACCCTCATGAGCTTTATGAACACAACAGCTCGGGCCCATTGGCTCAATCAGGATGAAAATATTTCATAATGGATTAAAATGTGGCATATGATGGGTCACTGTGTATTTGGACGCTTCAATGTCAGACAGAAGGGGGTGGGGGCGAGTAACAAAATATGTCAGAAGTGTCTAATTTCACAAAAAAAATCTCTTTATTTCAAGAGGATTCTGTTATCTGCTGATCATGCTATACTGGAAATTATCATATTATATACATGTTGCAGATGAGGGCAGAATTTGAGAATTGTGTTTTCCTTCGTCTGTACTGGTGAAAACTTACCTCCGACAGAGGCAGAGAATTTTAGTGTTTGATTTTTAGAAAATCAAAAAATGGGTTTGCAGTAATATACAGTACAGTGAATTTCGATGGTATCTATAGTTATAATTAGAAATGTGCAGCTCATATATTTGATCAACTTATGTTTTACAAAAATGTTAATCAACGCTTTAAAGTTTTCTAAATCATCCTTTTAGCCACAGAAAAAAAAAACTTAATTGCAATGTACAAAGCAATCATCCTAGCAAAAAGACGAACACTGCAATAATTTACAGTTATTAATACACTTTTGTTACCCAAGACAGTTTCTGCTGGATTTAGTGCATTATATTGTTTACATATTACTATATTTCATTTAGATTTCACACAGATTATAAAGACACACTGCAAAGCTGAGGAGCTCTACCGTTTTTAAGCAGAATTCTCTAGCTGCAGTGGACAGGTGTCATTACCCGTATAAACGGACTGATATACTGTATAGCGCTTCAACGGGTGACAGCAAATAGTAGAAAATATCAAACCATGATGAGACCAATGAAGTTAATCAAGTATTAATTGATAAAATCAATGAGCACAGAGCTTTACTATACATACATACACATGAAGACTTGGCCTCAAAGTGCCATCTGATATTTTCTTCTAAAATCAGAATTTTTATCATGGTCCTATGGTTGGGTTCAGTAATTTTACTTTATTGGCAATGGATAGGTCCTTTTCATTGCCATTAAAGTGAAATGACTGAACATAAACATAGGATAAAAATGCAAATTTTAGAAGAAAAATTTAGATGGCTTTTGCATTTGTCTTCACACAAAGAGTGTGTGTGTGCGTGCGTATGTGTGTAGTCTAGTGTAACCTATCAACTGCCTTACATATGAGCATTGGCACTATATTCACTGGATCATGTGCTGTCATTTGATAGGAGGTCTGTGCATTACTTTTCTATGTAAGCGATTTGAACACACACAGATCCTGTCATCCATTCTTTCCATTCATCCTTTGGCTATGTGTGCATAATCAGCTAGGCTATAGCTCCAAGACACACAAAGCCAAACCACTTAAACATTTTACCAAAATATATGGTCTGTCTGGCTTATAGGCTCTCCCAAAAGAGAATTATGATAAGTATTGTCAAAGATGCGTGTGAATAAAAAGAGAAACAAGCATGCTTTAAAACCTCACTAATTGAGCTGCTCCAAAACTTACCAAGCAAACAATGGATTGTTTCAGAGAATTGCGGTCAACTTTTTGAAGTGTACACTGAAAAGTCACTCTCCGTTTCCTTTGTTTCTGTTTTGAAGCTGTGTATTGTGCCTGTGTTAAATCACTGTACCGTGGGATTGCTGGGTCGTGTCATCACAGGCAGCTGTGCAGATGTTTGCTAGACATGCTTCTCTCGCAGGTACTGCTGCATGTTCGAGTCAACACTGCACCCTGCTGGACGCTCTTTCAGATGCACTTTGAAATGATCGCTTCTTTGTAAATGGGTCAGTGAAAGGACGATTTTTTTTCTGCGTCTAATTTATTCAAACAAACATTGAACATAGGCTACATTTTATACACAGAGACAATGACCTGAATTTACATCTTCTATAATGATTTGGATTTTTAATTAAACTAAATTAAATTAAAAACTACTTTACTACTTTAACTTTTTTTATTATTTTATTTTGTATTAACTGTGCAAGAAAATTATTTTATTACTTTTTATTTGATGGTTATGAAACTTGATGGTTATGGAAATTAGTAACAGTTGGATCATATTGGAATATAAATTAACAACAAGGTCTAAAATTAATATTTAAAGAAAGAAATCAGTCATTTGCAGGTTTGCAGGCTAGAAAATAGAAGTATCTAACTCCCATGATAACTTCTGTCTCTGAGGATGTCACACCCATTGCACGCAGCAGTCTTGATAGGAAAAATGGAGTGTGAGGAAAAGAGAATGAGATATATAATATGATATACACAGGAATATATTACATACACATTATATAAGAAAACTCTAAGTCTAATACCTGTGTTCAATGTCCTGTGAGAGTCGTCTGGCCTCTTCCTGATCCTTTTTTAAGAGAGCCTGGAAATTGGAGAAAGACTCCACCATGCCGATGTAGCCAGAAAGTGGGACAGGCTTCCTCACCCAAAAAATGTCCTGCCTAAAGACAAAACACAGTTGCAGTCCAGCTTCTGATTGGTCAATACAATATCCAGCCATGTTAGAATCCACAATAAAGTATACAGTTTAGTTTTTTATTTTATTTTTTAAAAATATTATCCTGGATAGCAACACTTTGTTATTTCAGTGACACTTAATGGATTAAATTAAAATGTTCAAATTTTAATCCTTCATATTTTTATTATGTAGCATTCATTGTATAAAAGGTAATCAAAGCATAACAAGCCCTTTATTAACTGAGGCTATAAGCACAGTATAACATATCGGTACTTATATGTAACTTAAAACCTTCTTCAGTCTCTAAACCTAAGATTGATTGCACTTTGAACAGTTTTGACTTAATTGTCTATGAAGTTAAAATTTTAACAGTTAGTTTGTATGTAACTACATTACCATTCTTTGACTGGATACTGGAGAGAGTCAAATGTTTTTTTGTAAAATTCAAAAGAGCTGGAACTTAGGTAAGGGTTCCGGAAAGGCTGCAGGGCTGCATAAAACTGTAATGAGACATGTGATAGAATACTTGTTTATTTTTGTGTCAAACATTTATTTATTTATTTTTTTAACCAACAGTTCAGTAATCAATCAGTCTTGGTACTGTAAAATGCTGCGGGTAATGTTTGTTGAGTAAATGATTTAATATTAGGACATGGATCATATATGAGAAGAAATTTAGATCATTTTAGACAATTTTCGAATTAGATAATTCTAAAATGTTCTAAAGAATATCTAGCACACACAGATGTTCAGACAATATCAGTCTTATGACTCTCACCTCATTACAGATGTGGTTTAAAGTCTCTGAGCAGTCTCCGTAGCTCAGCTCCATGTCCATGGTGTAGTTGAGAACTGCGAGGCAGCCATTAGGCTTAAGCACTCTGTGAGCCTCCTGAAGAAACCGTGAATGGTCAAACCAATGGAACGCAGACATGGCCGTCACAAGATCTACAGAGCCATCTTCAAAAGGCAGTTCTTCAGCTGGACTCTCCCTTTGTGTTTCAAAAAAGGTAAAACAGATGCATGTGCATACTGAATGCAGGAAACTCGTGAAGAGAACAAAATCAAGAGCATAATCACAGTATTTAACTTCTAAAGAAAGAAAGAATTATTAGAAACCTTCATTTAGCCCCATTAAGACATTATTTTCATGTCCCCACCTTTTATGTGCCAGATGATTATGCAGTTTTTTTTTTTCTGTTTGTTTTTTTTTGTTTTGTTTTTTGGATAATTTATGACACATTAATGATTCTCATTGCTGTAATACAGTAATGAGAGCAGTGTTAATTTTGGCAGGCATTTTTGATTTAGTCTAAGACTTTATCTTGAGACGAAAATGCTTAATAGTCTTAGTCACATTTTAGTCATTTGAGTCTTTCATAGTTTTAATCGACTAAAAGTCATTGCATTTAAATAAATTTTGGTAGCTATTTTTATATGTAGTCTTCAAACTAAAATAATCCTCTCTCTTTAGACCAAATCAATTAAGCTTATGAGAAATTTGAATCAAGGACTGAATTTGGAAAAACTTGAATAAATTATGACAATTTTCATTTTTGGGTGAACTATCCCTTTAACAGTAGTGAAAAAGGAGCAACTTATAAAATTATTATTATTATTATTATTTTTAAAGAAGCACAATAAGACAAATACAATAGAGATACAAATTAAACTCATTTTTCAGATACAGTAGGTTTTTACTAAACATGTATACATTTATTAAACATCTTTTGTTGGTTAACGTTAATGACAGATAGGTATTTAATTTGGAATGCTGTCCTTTAAAGACGGAAGGCATGCATGAAATACTGACACACGTTTATTAGTCTACCCATCCACTGCGGCTGCTATACTGACTAGATATGCAAACGGCCCTTATCCGATCGCAATCCAATGACAGTGATGCACATTTTGAAGGACAATAGCCTATAGGATGCATTTTGAATGTCCGGTAGTCCTCAAATAACATTATAGTCCAGTCTCGTCTAGATCACGTAGACGTGGCATAAATTTCGTCATAATTTCGTCATCAGATATTATTTTTAGCTCGTCAACGTCTCATCTTAAGCCCTATTAGCACGGGATTAGTAATATCTAGGGAACTTGTGTGATTTTGAAATTACTCCCCCCACATCTGAATTTTGTGTGGTGCATTCGCACGGGATAAGCGAACCCTGTGATTTCACTCGAATTTACTGACTTATACCTGGATGTCAAGGTTTTGAGAGTCCCGTATATGGTCCAGATGGAGTTTGATGGTCCAGTTTTTCTATTTTTTTTTTTTTAAAAAGAGAAATTAATATAGTTTCTTGCGCTGTGTCATTTACATTTCACAAGGTTAAAATATATCTCAAGCTTTATGCTTGATTTATTTGTAATAACCTCAAAACCTTTTCAGCTCTTTCTGCAAATTGTATGGTGTAGCGATATGACAGCACCCAAAATACTATCAAAACACTCTAACGCAGCTCCATTCTTCGCGAAAGATGGATAAAAAGGCGCACAGGAAACAAAAACCTCGAAAAATTATATTCGACCCGCCAAAGCCAGGACAAATCACAGAGATGTTAATTCGCACGAGACTAATATTATCACAGGACCTCGGTGTTCGGCGAAATATGGTAGGTCTTTTGCGGGGGAATTTTTACTTGACAAATTACAGATATGGCCGATTCGCACGGGATTAAGATCACGGACAGCCTCCGCAATTATTGCAAATGACTGGAGGTCACCAGGTAGGCCTACCTGTAATAGCTTAATAACCCCGTGCGAATAGGGCTCTTGTCACAAAAAAAAAAAAAAAAAAAAAAAAAAAATTCGTTACCGATTATTTTTCGTCGTCGTCTTCGTTAACGAAATTAACACTGAATGAGAGTCATTCTGTCTGGAAACAATCCTTTTTTTTTTATAATTAAAAAATATAAATATAATATGTTGTACAGTATATATACATTTTTGCAGAGATTTCAGAGTTCTCTGTGTGCATGTTTTACTTTTGAGTTAGTTTGTATTTTTCCACAAACTCATTTTTAGAAATAAAGGTTAAATTAAACCTAAAAAAACTTTAAATTGAAAAGTTGTATTGTATATAGGCTATATACACACACCATAATGCTTGTCACATGCTCTTTACTCAAGACTCAAGTTGCACAACTTTTCAGAGTAACACATACTTTTGTAGTGAAACTGGTGCTAAATGTGATTGCATTAGTTTGAAAACAGAGTGTTGTGTGTTCATGATTGCGTACTTTCTGGCTGATGGAAGTTAAACAGTGACAGGAGATTTACACAAAAGCAAGCTCACACATGCAGTAACACCCAATTCAGCTTTGCCTACCTGTAAGAGACGTTTGGAATATTAACATGTTTTCCTCCCCATCTCCAGTTGAGCAGGACTGATGTCTGTCCCTACCACACAAGTAAAATGTGGTGCTAAGAGCAACGTTCCCTGCCCTGACCCACAACCAACATCTACTGCCAGGTCATTGGCTGATTTTTTCTGAGAAAATGCAATAAACAATACATCCAAATGTAAATGAAATGGCAAAGATGGCAGGCTGATGAATAAACAACAATTAAGCTTATGAGAAATTTGAATAAACAACAACAAACAGTCATAAAAGTCCTACATTACTCCTGTGGAAATGTAGAACCTTGTCGATGAGCTCTTCAGAAGGAGAAATTCGGTACTTCCAGTATGAGTCCGCATGTTCTTCATCCTCAAACAAACGTACAGCCATTTCAGTGCATGAAAAGGTGTGTTTCCGGACTGTTCACGTCAGCGCACACACCCGTAAATGGAATGTTTCGGGAAGTTTCCATCTCAGGGATCTCCAACCCTGCTCCTGGAGAGCTACTATCCTGCAGACTTCAGTTCCAACCCTGCTCCAACACACCTGTCTATAATTATCAAGTAGCCCTGAACACCTTGGTTAGCTGGTTCAGGTGTGTTTGATTGGGGTTGGAGCTGAAATCTGCAGGACAGTAGCTCTCCAGGAGCAGGGTTGGAGATCCCTGGTCTATGTGCTCTGGCGTTTCTGACTTCTGGACACTGTCAAAACTGCATCATATGCACTTATAAAAACTGTCAACAAAGCCACAAACACAGCAAGGCATCACCAAAACTCAATTTTTATTTTTCAGCGAATGCAAGACTGCAAACATTTAACAGGACTGCAAATATTATTAAACAAACTCAGCAGGATTGCAACATCATTTAGATTGAGAAAAATATTTAAAATATTTTGCAAACATAGACACTTCAAGTAAATCATTAAACTCATTAAAAAATAAAATAATTTTGAAAAGAAACAATAAAAAATGTATACTAACCAAAAGACAAACACAATAATGAATACACTTGCAATGGACACTGCAAAGTCAGGACAGTGATTACCGCTCTCTCAATCAGACAGACAGAATGCTCATAAGTTTACATACCCCTAGCACAGAGATGAGCAAACTCGGCCCAGGAGGGCCACTGCCATGCAGAGTTTTGCTCTAACCCTGATCACACTCACCTGCCTTATAAAAATGAAAATGTATAATTTATAAAAATGTTCAAAAGTTTACATAAACTGGATGACCCACAGCTGTTTTTATGTTTTGGGATAGTTTTTCATGAGTCCAGAGCAGTTCAACTGCCTGTTGTTCTTCAGAAATATCCTCCAAGTGCAGCAGAGTCTTTGGTTTTCCAGGATCTTCTGCATATTTGGCCCCTGTCCAACAATGACTAATCATTTTGAGATCCATCTCTTCACTCTGAGGAAAAATGAAGGATTATATACACAACTATTATAAAAGGTGAAAACTTCACTGATGCTCCAGAAGGAAACACAATGCATTAAGAGTTGGGGGTGTACATTTTGAACAGGATGATAAGTACATTTTTCTTGTTTGGAATGAAAGGAAAGAGACTAAATGGCAGAAAGGAGATTTTTAGGTTATTGAGAGGAAGGCCAAAAGAAAAAATATGTACACACATCACAATTTGTATAGAAAATATAATTTTCTAGTAATACAAGACATGCCATAGAATTGCACTTTCACTGAAAAGATTTAGTCCAAACTTACAAATGAACTATAATTTATTGATCAGGAAACCCTCAAGAGCTTTATGAACACAATAGCTTCACTGGCTTTATTAAAAGGTGTGTGGCATATATAGGGAATACTCTGCAGATAAGCTTTATTATAAATCAGAATCCCACTGCCTGTTTTATTAAAAAGCCACACAAATATATTTAATGAAAACATTTTCTGTCTAACAAAACGCTACGAGTGCTCTTTGATTATGAATGTCTGTTTGTCCCTTTAAAAATATTTACTATGTTGTTGCATATGTTTAGTTCTGATCGTAACAGTCAGTTTTAGTGTTACAGAAAGTGTAATTAGCCTCTTTTTTCACACCAACATGAGAAACTATGGCTCACTTTTAGCATGCGAGAGCTACAGGAGAGGTGATCCTGTATGTGTGAAGAGGCAGATGATTCAACAGCTCAGGCCCACTGACTCAATCAGGATGAAAATATTTCATAATGGATTAAAATGTGGCATATGATGGGTCACTGTGTATTTGGACGCTTCAATGTCAGACAGAAGAGGGTGGGGGCAAGTAACAAAATATGTCAGAAGTGTCTAATTTAGCAAAAAACTCTTTATTTCAAGAGGATTCTGTTCTCTGCTGATCATGCTATACTGAAAATTATCATGTTATATACTTGACTCAGATGAGGGCAGAATTTGAGAATTGTGTTTTCCTTCGTCTGTACTGGTGAAAACTTACCTCCGACAGAGGCAGACAATTTTAGTGTTTGATTTTTAGAAAATCAAAATATTGGTTTGCAGTAATATGCAGTACAGTGAATTTCTATGGTATCTATCGTTATAATTAGAAATGTGCAGCTCATATATTTGATCAACTTAATTATGTTTTACAAAAAATGTTATCAACGCTTTAAATTTTTCTAAATAATCCTTTTAGCCACAGAAAAAAAGTTAATTGCAATGAAGAAAGCAATCATCCACAAACACTGCAATAATTTACAGTTATTAATACACTTTTGTTACCCAAGACAGTTTCTGGTGGATTTAGTGCATTATATTGTTTACATATTACTATATTTAATTTAAATTTCACACAGATTATACAGACACACTGCAAAGCTGAGGAGCTCTAGCCTTTTTCCAGATGGCTTTTGCATTTTTGCATTTGTCTTCACACAAAGAGTGAGTGAGTGAGTGAGTGAGTGAGTGTGTGTGTGTGTGTGTGTGTGTGTGTGTGTGTGTTGCAGAACCTGATTATACCAAGTACGACATGTTCCTGGATCAACATCTTTGTTGACCCTGGAACAAAATTGTGATTAAAAAATCAGACTTAAAGAACCAGTTTTTAGTTTTTGTGAAGTTTAGGCTAACAATCAGTGTTTGGTGCTTTTACATCATTGTCATTAATGTATCATTTCCTCTGATTTTAGGGAATACTAATGGTTAAGGTTAGGTTTAGGTGTAGGGATATGGTCAGACTAAATTTTTGGATTAAAATGTTGTTCCAGGGTCAACAAAATATGTTGACCTAGGAACACATCTAACTCAGCAAAATCAGGACGTGTGTGTGTGTGTGTGTATAGTCTAGTGTAACCTATCAACTGCCTTACATATGAGCATTGGCACTATATTCACTGGATCATGTGCTGTCATTTGATAGGAGGTCTGTGCATTACTTTTCTAGGTAAGCGATTTGAACACACACAGATCCTGTCATCCATTCTTTCCATTCATCCTTTGGCTATGTGTGCATAATCAGCTATAGGCTATAGCTCCAAGACACACAAAGCCAAACCACTTAAACATTTTACCAAAATATATGGTCTGACTTATACGCTCTCCCAAAAGAGAATTATGATAAGTATTGTCAAAGATGTATGTGAATAAAAAGAGAAACAAGCATGCTTTAAAACTTCACTAATTAAGCTGCTCCAAAACTTACCGAGCAAACAATGGATTGTTTCAGAGAATTGCGGTCAACTTTTTGAAGTGTACACTGAAAAGTCACTCTCCGTTTCCTTTGTTTCTGTTTTGAAGCTGTGTATTGTGCCTGTGTTAAATCACTGTACCGTGGGATTGCTGGGTCGTGTCATCACAGGCAGCTGTGCAGATGTTTGGTAGACATGCTTCTTTCGCAGGTACTGCTGCATGTTCGAGTCAACACTGCACCCTGCAGGACGCTCTTTCAGATGCACTTTGAAATGATCGCTTCTTTGTAAATGGGTCAGTGAAAGGACGATTTTTTTTCTGCGTCTAATTTATTCAAATAAACATTGAACATAGGCTACATTTTATACACAGAGACAATGACCTGAATTTACATCTTCTATAATGATTTGGATTTTTAACTAAATAATAAAACATCTAAAATTAAATGTGTAAAGTCTACTTTTTAACCTTTTATTAAAATTTTGTATTGAATGTGCAAGAAAATTATTTTTATTACTTTTTATTTGATGGTTATGAAACTTGATGGTTATGGAAATTAGTAACAGTTGATCATATTGGAATATAAATTAATAACAAGGTCTAAAATTAATAATTAAAGAAAGAAATCAGTCATTTGCAGGCTTGCAGGCTAGAAAATAGAAGTATTTAACTCCCATGATAACTTCTGTCTCTGAGGATGTCACACCCATTGCATGCAGCAGTCTTGATAGGAAAAATGGAGTGTGAGGAAAAGAGAATGAGATATATAATATGATATACACAGGAATATATTACATACACATTATATAAGAAAACTATAAGTCTAATACCTGTGTTCAATGTCCTGTGAGAGTCGTCTGGCCTCTTCCTGATCCTTTTTTAAGAGAGCCTGGAAAGTGGAAAAAGACTCCACCATGCCGATGTAGCCAGAAAGAGGGACAGGCTTCCTCACCCAAAAAATGTCCTGCCTAAAGACAAAACACAGTTGCAGGCCAGCATCTGATTGGTCTATACAATATCCAGCCATGTTAGAATCCACAATAAAGTATACAGCTTAGTTTTTATTTTTTTTATTTTTTTTTTTAGCCTGGATAGCAACAGTTTGTTATTTCAGGGACACTTAATGAATTAAATTAAATTTAAATGTTCAAATTTGAATCCTTCATATTTTTATTATGTAGCATTCATTATATAAAAGTTAATCAAAGCTTAACAAGCCCTTTATTAACTGAGGCTATAGTCACAATATAACAAATCACTACTTATATGTAACTTAATAAAACCTTCTTCAGTCTCTAAACCTAAGATTGATTGCACTTTGAACAGTTTTGACTTAATTGTCTATGAAGTTAATATTTTAACAGTTAGTTTGTATGTAACTACATTACCATTCTTTGACTGGATACTGGAGAGAGTCAAATGTTTTTTTGTAAAGTTCGAAAGAGCTGGAACTTAGGTAAGGGTTCCGGAAAGGCTGCAGGGCTGCATAAAACTGTAATGAGACATGTGATAGAATACTTATTTTTGTGTCAAAAAATATCAAGTTTTTTTTTAACCATTTACTGAACCAACAGTTCAGTAATCAATCAGTCTTGGTACTGTAAAATGCTGCGGGTAATGTTTGTTGAGTAAATGATTTAATATTATGACTTATGGGTCATATATGAGAAGAAATTTAGATAATTTTAGATAATAATTTTTGAATTAGATAATTCTAAAATGTTCTAAAGAATATCTAGCACACACAGATGTTCAGACAATATCAGTCTTATGACTCTCACCTCATTACAGATGTGGTTTAAAGTCTCTGAGCAGTCTCCGTAGCTCAGCTCCATGTCCATGGTGTAGTTGAGAACTGCGAGGCAGCCATTAGGCTTAAGCACTCTGTGAGCCTCCTGAAGAAACCGTGAATGGTCAAACCAATGGAACGCAGACATGGCCGTCACAAGATCTACAGAGCCATCTTCAAAAGGCAGTTCTTCAGCTGGACTCTCCCTTTGTGTTTCAAAAAAGTAAAACAGATGCATGTGCATACTGAATGCAGGAAACTCGTGAAGAGAACAAAATCAAGAGCATAATCACAGTATTTAACTTCTAAAGAAATAAATAAAAATTAGAAACCTTCATTTAGGCCCATTAAGACATTAATTATGTGCCAGATGATTATGCAGTTTTTTTTGTTAGTGTTTTTGGATCATTTATGACACATTAATGCTTCTCATTGCTGCAATACAGTAATGAGAGTCATTCTGCCTGGAAACAATTTTTTTTTATAATAATTTATAACAAATTTTTATAATTAAAAAATATATAAATATATGTTGTACAGAAAATATACCTTTTGCAGAGAGTTAGTTTGTATTTTTCCACAAACTCATTTGGGGGAAGTCATGGCCATGCGGTTAGAGAGTTTGAGCAAGAACCCCCAACTGCTCCCCGGGCGCCGCAGCATAAATGACTACCCACTGCTCAGTGTGTGTGTGCACTTTTGGATGGGTTAAATGCAGAGCACGAATTCTGAGTATGGGTCACCATACTTGGCTGTATGTCACGTCACTTTTTATTTTTAGAAATAAAGGTTTAAAAAAAAAAAAACAACTTTAAATTATAAAGTTATACATCTTTATAATATTTGTATTACACACACACACACACACACACACACACACACACACACCATAATGCTCGTCACATGCTCTTTACTCAAGACTCAAGTTGCACAACTTTTCAGAGTAACACATACTTTTGTAGTGAAACTGGTGCTAAATGTGATTGCATTAGTTTGAAAACAGAGTGTTGTGTGTTCATGATTGCGTACTTTCTGGCTGATGGAAGTTAAACAGTGACAGGAGACTTACACAAAAGCAAGCTCACACATGCAGTAACACCCAATTCAGCTTTGCCTACCTGTAAGAGACGTTTGGAATATTAACATGTTTCCTCCCCATCTCCAGTTGAGCAGGACTGATGTCTGTCCCTACCACACAAGTAAAATGTGGTGCTAAGAGCAACGTTCCCTGCCCTGACCCACAACCAACATCTACTGCCAGGTCATTGGCTGATTTTTTCTGAGAAAATGCAATAAACAATACATCCAAATGTAAATGAAATGGCAAAGATAGCAGACTGATGAATAAACAACAACAGTCATAAAAGTCCTACATTACTCCTGTGGAACTGTAGTATCTTGTCAATTAGCTCTTCAGAAGGAGAAATTCGGTACTTCCAGTATGAGTCTGCATGTTCTTTATCCTCAAATAAACGTACAGCCATTTTTGACTGCTGTACAAGTACACTAAACACTGAGAGACAGTATCAACCATGCCAATAGCACTAAGCTGTTTAAAACATTCCTTTGAGGCAACCATAATGTGCTCAGTTTGCTAATGAGGACTTTAGTCTCACACACAGACATCTATTCACATCCATTCTGGAGTAAATACTAAAGGTTCTTTCAAAATGAATAAACATCTCCTAAGCAATGACCAGAAAAGAATCAAAGGTTTCCAGTATGAATTAAATATAAGAAAAAATACATGAAAAAATAAAAGTACAAAAAAGCATAATGCTTATCTATTGATATTGCTGAAGAACAGCAGGTTTATGGAATTAAAGAATGGTTTCTATGAATGTGAAGTGTGGGTGTTAAGGAGGAGTTATTTACAAAACCTAGATTGAGTAAACATTTCTGTGCCATCCAGGGAATTTTTTACTGTTCATGTGAACAAACTACACAACTTCAAAAAAAAAAGGATTTTATTATTTTAAACAACATTACATCAATGCCTGCATATTGTAGAGTAAATAATTTCAAATTAACATTATGCAACATCATAATGCATAGTGCAAATACTAAATATATTTTCAGAATCTTTCATGTGAAATTATGAAAAAATATTGTGTGTTTGTAAGCCCACAGATTTGCTAACAACTTGACAAAAACAAAGTGAAATCAAACCTTCCACAGAAACTACAGTATCTAGACATCTAGGATGATAGTACAGGTGAGTTGGGTCATGTGATTGAGTCATGTGTCACTCAGGTTTACATGCAAGCACACAGAAGTACTCCATTATAAAGTCGACTTTGGCCTCTGTTGATGACACTTTCATCTCCTCCAGAATACTAGAACAGAATAAGTGACAAGCAAACATACCATCAACATGATCTATAAAGGCCAAAGAGCAAATTTCCTTGAATAAGAATCTTGCAGTCTAATTTTGTGTTACAAGTGATCAACATTGCAGGACAGTAAAAGCGCCTGAAGTGTTGAAGTTGTTCAAAAAGAAGCAATTACCGTGATGTTGTTCTCTCCAACAGTGTGGTTGCAGCACTTGGATCAGCTCTCAGATACGCTTGGTACATGGAGAATGTCTGAATAAAACCAATTACATTCTTGATGCTCAGCTGCTGCTTTATTGGAATTATTTCAATCCTGAAGAATATGACAAAACTGTTAGAATCAACAACTGCAACTCATATCAAGGATGACATTATTCAAAACAAAACATTTAAAATATGTTTTTAGAAAAAACTACATATATAAACAAAACACAATGTTTTATTTTACACACAAATGCACATATACAAAAGAAAGTAAATGTGATAAGCAGATTTGTGTAGAGGTTTGCTGACACACAGACAGTTAATTATTCATTACAGTGCAGTGCTCTGGTTTACCTCTCTTTATCTGGGAAGGGTATGGTTTCAAATAAGATCTTTAGCTTACTGTTGGCATCAGTTACCTTACTGCTTGTGTAAGGCAGCAGTATTTGCTTTACCTAGCAGGATAAATGAATACAAGAGTGCAGTTAGCAGTTATTCTATGAGCATATTTAACCTTTAGTGAAATGGTTTGCAAAAGTAAAAGTTGATAAACATGCATTCAGTAAGCTGATGCTTTGGCACTTACATACTAATAATCAAATTATTATTATTATTATAATATATAATTATATTTATTTCATTTATATAAATACATAGTTATGGTATATGCTTACGTCCTCATATATGTTATTAAGTCGATCACCGCAAGATTCATAGTGTATTTTCATATTGTCCCCATAGCCAAAGAGAGCCAAGCAGCCACGCGGCTTCAGAACACGTGTAGCCTCCTTTAGGAAACGTTCAGCATCGAACCAATGAGCCGCAGACGCAGCCGTCAGCAGATCCACTGAGCCATCTGGGAATGGCAGCTCCTCTGCTGTGCCTACTCTGTCATTTAATGATAAACAGGATTGGGAGAGACCACAGTAATCTAATTTTGTTCTTTCAAGGTTATACAAAGCTATAATGGTACATTGTTCCATATCATTTACATTATGAGATACAAATAAGTCATGTGACAAGATTTTTTTTTTTTTTTTTTTTACGGAGGAGTAGACACCTGCATTACTGACCTGTAGCTGAGGTTAGGGAACCCTGGCACTGCTCTTGCCTGCTCCACCTGAGATTCACTGACATCAATGCCCACCACCTGCTCAAAATACGCAGTCAGGGGACGAGAGGTCTGCCCCGTTCCACAGCCCAAATCCACAGCCAGCTGATGGGGCTTTCCTTTCTGTGAAGCATGTTTTTACCATTAAACATTACATAGGAGAACAGCTTTATTTTTCACATTTTAAATATACAGTAAATAAGTAATAGACAAATGTTATGTAACATCAATTCCTTTTGTGTGACTTCGGAGGTGTTAAGTTATGAGTTCCCAACATTTGCACTTCTGACTTGCCTCTGGTGGTAACTTAGAAACAGTACGGTGTTACCATGATTTATTGGACATGAAAAAATGCCAATAAACCCCACTATGCTTTCGTATACAATCTAAATTAATTCAATATATTTTATTTGTAGTATAAAAATAATTACAACCACATTAGTATGTTTTTATTAAAGTTTATTATTATTATTATTATTATTACAATAATGTATTCAAATAATGTATGTGCTCCATATTTTGGAAGGGTCGCACAGTTACCAGACAAACATGCAGTGATTCAGCTCGACACCAACATGTCAGACTTTATCGCTCAGAACGAACACTGATAACACGACAGTCTTACCTTTGTGTCCAGATAATGGAGAATAAGCTCCTTCAGCTCATCAGGGGGACCAAATCGATATTTGTGATAGAGGGAGGCATGTTGTTTCTCTTCAAACAATCTTTCAGTCATCTTCGCTGTGTCTTCTGAGCGAGTCTTCAAAGGAAATTACTGGAAATCTGTTGAGAAGAGTTAATCATTTCTGGACATTACAAACACAGCAAGAGGCGGGACAGTGTTGAGAGGCAACCAAACGATTGCTATGTCATACTGTTTCGGTAATCTTTGGCAATGACGTGACATTTTTAAGGTTGAATTATAAATAGCAAATACTACCCTTAACTACTTCTGCCATTTAAAGTAAAGTTAGGCCTAAATCCGCGAATCTGTTCATTCTCGTCCATGAATCGATTCGTAAAACCGAGGAGAGGACGCTTAATCTTTCTTTTTAATAATCCTAGGCAAACAAATACAAAAACAGACGCTATATGACGATTTAAAATAGCAGTTTACAACATTATAATATATAATGTATTTAATATTGATTTATCGCTATATTTAACGGCATTTTAAATAACACACACAACATTACGTCTCTCATACAGTGCGATCATAGCCTCTATAAAACCTCTTCACTGCAAACATGTGCGTCTTTTAAACTCACAAAGACGGAGATGTGCGTCCAGCTCAGATCAGTTTGTGGTCTGCGCGTGGTGATTAAAACACAGCGCTGTACATGCAATGGCATGCAGAGCTGTTTTCCGTTAAATCGGATTTGAAGGAAAAAAAAAACTATAGATCCTCGTTTGGACTCATTTATTAAGTAAAATCGAGTAGAATATAAAAAGACTTTGGACTGTTAAGGACGTCGCCATATTTGATGTTTATTACTTTCTGTCAGGCTAAGTTATCGCGAGAGTAGACAATGGGCTTCCTTATTATTGTTATTTGTCTGAATGTAATTTAAACTGAGGATAATATTGTCACAATTAACGTGTTACAATTGTGTGTACTCTTACAAAAGTGTGCCTCATAAAAAAAAATAATAATAATAATAATAAAAAACTTCATCTGTTACATAACATGTATTATAAGTGCTTTTCCTTTTTTGTGTGTGTGTGTAAGTAATAACCATTCCAGCTGCACAGACGTGTTCTTTGAAAATGTCTTTACCAATACATCACCAATAGAGGGCAGCAGTCAACACGCTGTGATCTAGAAGACGGAAGCACCTTTGCTATGGCCATTACCTAAGTTACAAGTGTTATAACATTATTTAAAAATGAATAATAGTATGTGCCATTTTCAATTATCCTGTTCTCAAACACTAACACTGAAAAAAGTAACATAACACTCTTTGATGATAATATTTAATGCAAGTACCCACATCATTCCATATTATAACATATTTCAAGACCATCCATTTGCAGTAATATGCCACAACATCTGTTTATACCAGATGTCTGATCTAATTCTGAATCTATTTCTAAAATCTTCTCTTTCATTTCCTCTTTTTCTGCACGTACAATTTATACTTCTTCATTCTCTCTTAAATAAGACTGAACACAGCATCATGCATATCATCTCATTTTTTTTAGTAATGTTAAAAATTGTGTTTTGTTACAAATCTCAAAAAGGTGAGTACAAACCTGAACCTAGTTAAACAATAGCCCATACTGTATATTTTCATGCTTTTGCTTGCTTGTTTTGTTGAATGAGTTGATTCTGTTAAGAAACATATCAGTCATGTTTAGCTGAGAACGAAGGATATTTTAAATAGTCTTAACCATCATTACTGTACTTTAAATTTAACTCTGTGTTTGAACCCTAATTTAATTAGGCTACGTAAATCTAGCCAGGTAACTACACAAAATAATCTAATATTATTTAATATGTGAGTAGTCCTAACGATACGTGACTCTAATAATGTGATCAAGTAACCGTAACCAAACCTCAGAATTCTAATCTTTGACTTTCAATCTTTCTAATCAATTGTTGTAATACAGTAACACCGGTATTTGTTCACTCTGTTTTAATTTCACCTCTTCAAAGTTCAGCGTGGCTCTGACGTGTCTTTACGATGTGACGTTCCTCTCATGTCTAAATCCTCCACATTGCACTGGGAAAAAGATGGAGAACAATCACCCAACAGCACTCTGATGTACAACAACTCTGCCTACATCATCTTACACACCGTTGATGAACGCAGTGAAGGGAATTATTACTGTAGATTGATGGAAAATGGAAGAGTACAAACTGTTAGGATTCACACAGTTAATGTTACTTCATGTAAGTACATTCAGTTGTGTCAGTGTTGTGTGTACACAGTCACAGTGATCTCCAAATTGCTGTTCCAAAGTATGTGAAGTATGTGATTCATTTAATTAAAATAAATTGTAGGCTACATTGTATATAATTTGTATATAATCAAAGAACGTCTCCAGTTTATAGTTATTGCAACATGTTTGAATGTGTCAAAGTGTGAATAAGATATTTTCATTGGATAATGACTGAAACTGCTATTTACTGTCAGTTACTTGGTACACTACTTTTCCCACAAAGCTATACTCTCTATATCTTTCCAGATTCACAGAATAAAATTCATACAATTTACAGGCAAAGTGGCAATAATAGTGATGTATCACTGATCTTCAAGTCTAAAAAGATCTACCACAGGTTAAGGTGGACATGGGAACAGAGCCCTAAATCTCAGATTGATCTGATAGCTGTAGAAAAAGGAATAGAAGTTCAAATAAAAGGACCAATTGAACCAGGAAGAAATTCTTCTACTACATACACTGGTCAGTTTTTTATCTTTCACATCTCACCTGTGAACTTCAATTATAATGGGACATACAGGTGTATTACTGAAACATCAACTTACACAACCACAATACTACGCACGATCAGAGGTTTGTAACAAATTTACATTGTTTTCTCAATTACATGCACCATTTTGTTCTCAGTTGTTTAAAGGAATGTTTGCATTTCAATAATATTTCTTAACAATTAACAATTTTGTATTGATGCAACAATGTTTAGAGAGATGGTTGGGTGCAATTCAGTGAATGAGAATTAGTTAAACAACTAACATCGCGTGTAGTGCATTTAAGTTGTGCTGAACCTGTAATACATTCCTTTATTTTTATAGATGTTAATCAATATATTTCTCCAAATGTAAAATCTCATTGATTTCAGTCTCAGTGGAGCCCCCTGATGGTGTGTTGAGGAATCAGTCAGTGGTTCTTACCTGTGAGGTGTCTGAAGTAAATGATTCAGTGACGCTGGTCTGGCTCAGGATGGAGGGGAACAGAGGAGTGCTGGTCAAACAGCAAACTATGACTGAGAAAAACAACATGTTACGTCTGACAGTGAATCTAGCCAGCAATGAAACAGACCCGCTGCACTGGCAGTGTGCAGTTTTTACTGAGAATACACTCAGAGCTCTGGCCCCTATAACAATCAGTCGTACCTCATCAAATACAAATGCTCCAACAGAAAGCTCAACTGTAACAGACCAAGGTCATATTTTTGAACCATTACTATACAATATTTTTTACTTTTACACAGATAGAATTCTCAAAATATCAATGTAAAAATAAAATGTTTCACTGTGTAATGATGACACTGGTGTAATTATCTGGCTCAACATGTCTGCAGAAGAGACCATGACAAAGGACAGTCATCTACAAATCAAGATCACCGTGGCTTGTGTTGTTACTGTCAGTGTGCTGATTCTGCTGGGACTTCTAGTTTTTAAATGTCAGCGAAAAACAGGTGAACTCATCTCTGAGACACTATAGGAAGGAGATCATTGTCCAAATGAATGGGACAAATTGTGACATTCTCTATAGGAAATGAATGAAAGTCCTGTCTTTCATTTAAAATTGCTAAGTGCCTTTTTAAAGAGACATTGCCTGTTTTTGTAGCCTATTAGTACAAATATGCTTATTAGCTGGATCAAGCTAAAAGATGCAGCTTAACCTTAATTCACACTCTATCTAAAAATGTTTGACTTGTTTAAGTGTCCATTTTGTCCATTGCATGTTATGCTGATTGCGATTAGATTTGAAATACGAGATGTTCTCATATTGTTTCACTAGATGGAGGTCACGTCACTGGATTAAAATCACAAGACGATGAGGACATCCATTATGCTTCACTGACAGTAGCAGGATCTAGTCATGGTAAGACAGATGTTTAATTGACTTCTGTGTGTTCTATATATTGAGAAATTTATGTTAAATCTATGACTATGATTTTATTTCCAGGAGCTGACAGGTGTATTAAAAGAAATCATCAAAGTTCAGAGGTCAACTATGAAACAACTTCTTTCATAAACATTTCAGATTTTAATTTTGATTTGGTAATGATATGTGTGTTATATATATGTTTGTGATTTATTTGCAATGTATGTCTTAATATCTACAGGACAGCAATTCGGCAGTCATCTACTCAGCAATTAAAGTACAGTGAGCCTTGACACTGGGAGCTTTGTGTTTAATTTATTTTACATTTATTATTGAATGGAATTGAAAACACAGAATGAATCTTGTATTAATGATAGCATGCTATCCATCCATTATTTTGGTACTGTATATTAAAACATAAGACTAATGAACCATGCATGCTCAAGTGCATTATGGGTGTGCTCAGGTCTGTAAGCAAAGGTTCTTCGGGTTTCACTTGAATAGGAAACACAAATGCATCACCAGCACTATCTCTGAGTATAATCACATCAATATGCTCACAGAAATAAACCTCAATGTGGTTTCATGACACACAACTGTGTTAAATGTAGCAGAGTATATCCTGTTATGGAAAAAAAAACTAAGGGGATTTAGCTTTGCAACTAATGTTTAAACTAACTAAAAGTCAAGAAGAAAAAAAAATAATTGCAAGAATTTTGAACAGTGAAATATTCATAACAATAAACATGAACATTAATTGCCTGTGTGCACAGAAGCCTATAGAAAGTCATTTTTATTGCTAATTTTGAGGTGAGATGGATTTTTGTCAGTCACAACAGCATGGATTAATCAAATATAAGAAGAAGAAGAAAAAGGAGGAGGAGAAGAAGAATGTTTCTTAAACCTCCTGTCTAACTATAATCACATCAGACTAACACTAAGAACACACTACTGTAATGAACATTAGTTTCAAACACCTACTTCAAAACTTACAGTAGTGTTACATTTTGCTCTAATTCACTTCTATTGTAGTTTCATACAAATTATTATATAAATTTTTATTGGAAATTTTTTTAAAGTTTTTTTTTTATTATTATTATTTTTAATTTCACTGAAAAACCTTAAGAAGGCTGCATGTTCCCCCGGTGACAAGGTTAATAATTTTGTAATTAATACTTTCAGCAAAAGTGACAGTAAATACTTTTGTAATGTTGCAAAAAAAAAAGAAGAAAAAATCTGTTTTAAATAAATTTAAACATTCTTTTCACCGAAGAATCCTTAAAATGACAGTTTTCCCAAAAATATTAAGCAGCACAACTGTTTTAACATTGATAATAATAAGACATGTTTATTGAGCAAATCAGCATATTACAATGATTTCTGAATGATCATGTGACACTGAAGACTTGGAGAAATGGCTGCTGAAAATTCAGCTTTAACATCACAGGAACAAATTACATTTAAAAAAAAAACATTAAAATAGAAAATTTTCATTTTAAGATGTAATAATATTTCACAATATTACTGTTTTTATTGTATTTTAAATACAAATAAATGCAGCCTGAGTTAGCGTAACTTCTTTAAAACATTTTTACAAATCTTACTGACCCCAATCTTTTGGTAAGTTGGTACAGTTGTGAGTGTAGATCGAAGATTTGTGTGCCTATATTTGCCGCTCTGGGAATTAGCTAATTGAGAAAAACAGACTAAACTAAAAATAATATTTCCTTATTGTTATTATTTAATAGTAGTTAATAGTAGTTAATAATAATTTTCACACATGCCATTCTTTTTATGCAAGATAACCTAAATGGGTTTATTAGAGACGTTTGTATAAAATGGGTACAAACAGAACAGTTTAAAATACTCTCTTTTTTTCTTGAAGATAGATTGTTAGGACATTTATTACATGTAAGTTAACATGGCAACACTGTAAAATAAATTAGTTCTTCATCTCTCTGAAGGGCCATTTTGTTAAAAATTCATGAGCTGACTGTTTTCTGTGGCATACAGATTTCTGACTATTGCACCGCCCAGTAAAAGTTACTGGCTAGCACTTTCTTTAAACTCTTCAGAGCGCATCACTTTATCTTAGGCACTGGAAAGAAGAATCATGCTACTTACACATTTTACAATCTTTATTTTGATGTGTGGATTTTATTCCCGATTTCATGCTATCGGTGAGTCTCACTTTAATTACTGATCCTATCAAAAACAAAAAAAAAATATTTCTAGATATTTTAATTCTTCCCTCTTTTGCAGATTGTTGATCAACACAACAAATTCTAATTAGAAATTAATAAATTACAATGATTTAATAATGTTCAAGCTATTTGAAAAAAAAAATCATTTATATAGTACAGTAATCTGCAATTTCATATCAACTGTTACTAAATGCAAATTAAATATCTATTTAAAGCTCTATATAACTGTTTTATTCAAAACAATTTAACCTAAACATGTCTATGTCAGTGTGTGATTACAGTTTTTTACAGACGCTAGGACACATTTCTCAATACTCAGGTCACTTTTGCCAAACTCTTCTTCACACAGTTCTCCTAACCAACTTTCAGCTTGGCAAAGCAGTTCATTTCACATTCAAAATGCACTACAACTACCAAAACACTTTATTCAGGTCTCAAATCAACTCATTCTTCCAGAACACTAGCAAAGGTTGACAGCCGACAAACACACTTTGTCACCCACAAAACAATGATCTAAAATACACTAACAACATGTAGCATTATACAGTGTTTTCTTGTGTAAAACAAGGATACATCTCTGTATATAATTCACTGCAATATATGTTACTGTGTGACATGTTTACATCACAATACACAACTATTCAGCAGTTGTCTCCTTTTGTAATGCAATTGAAAGAGTAACACCTGTGTAGATGTTCATCTACAATGAGAATCAGCTGTGGCTGGTCCAATTGTCCAATTGTTTTTATAGCATTTAATTTTAAGATTTAAAATATATTTCATTAAAATATAACTGTAGAAATGTAGCAAATTGCTGTCTTATTCAGTTTTGTATTATGTTATTGTTTTGAACATAAGTTTAACAGTTTTGAAAACAGTATGTATGCATGTGCAAATTGGCCTGTATGTACAAAGAGTTTTGGCAGTTGTTGTGTCTGAGTGAGAAAATAATTCATGAATTTTGAGAGATGTAGTCACTGAATGCATTTTGTGCCAAAGCAATGATCATTGATCCTCAGTTTAGCCCACATAGACTTCTGTTGTGCTCACTGTGTGAAGAGGTCTGCAAAAGTGACCTAAGTATTGAGAAATGTGTCCTAGCGTCTGTAAAAAACTGTAACAACCACAACAGACAACCAGTTTTATTTATAAAGCATACAGTCTTGGCCTCTGTTTATTCAAATGTTTTGAAAATGCTCGTAAAAATATACTGTATTTGGGTCCTCAGTGAGGTTTGTTTGTTTTATCCTGCAGTGTTTGTTGTTTGTAGTTGTTGTAATTGTAATTGTTTTTCATTCTACACAGCACATGCACAAATTCAAACAGTTCAGACCCAAAAAGAAGGTTGGTTGATTTTCTGTACAGCAACAATATTTTTAAAATATGAAACAGTATTTAAAAAAAAAAAAAAAATGTTTTTAACGTAAGAAAGATATTTGCAGTTTCTCACACTCCTTTCTGATATTCTGGTTCTCAAAGTTCAGCGTGGATCTGACGTGTCTTTGCGATGTGATGTCCGTCTTCTGTCTAAATCCTCCACATTGAACTGGGAGAAAGATGGAGAACACACACCCAACAGCACTCTGATGTACAACAACTCTGCCTACATCATCTTACACACCGTTGATGAACGCAATAAAGGGAATTATTACTGTAGATTGATGGAAGATGGAAGCGTACAAACTGTTAGGATTCACACACTTAATGTTACTTCAAGTTAGTACTTTTACGTTATTATGTTATTCTTACATTTACATTACATTTACATTTAATCATTTAGCAGACGCATTTATCCAAAGTGACTTACAAATGAGAACAGTAGAAACAATCAGATCAACAAGAGACCAACAACGGTATACAAGTGCTATGACAAGTCTCAGTTAGTCTAGTACAGAACACGTAGCCATGTTTTTTTTTTTTTTAAATGAATATAATAGACAAGAAAAAGAAAAGATAAATACTAGTATTAGTTGGTTAAGTGCAGGCGAAAAAGATGAGTCTTTAGATGTTTTTTGAAAATGAGTAAAGACTCAGCTGTTCGAATTGAGATCGGGAGGTCATTCCACCAGCTGGGCGCAGTCCAGGAAAAAGTCAGTGAGAGTGATTTTGAACCTCTTTGGGATGGCACCACAAGGCGTCATTCACTTGCAGAGCGCAAACTTCTGGAGGGCGCATAAGATTGAACTAATGAGCTTAGGTATGTTGGCACTGTGCCAGTGGTCGTCTTGTAGGCAAGCATCAGTACCTTGAATTTAATGCGTGCGGCTACTGGTAGCCAGTGTAACCTGATGAGGAGAGGAGTAACATGAGCTGTTTTTGGCTCATTGAAGACAACCCTCGCTGCTGCATTCTGGATCAGTTGTAGAGGCTTGATAGTACATGCAGGAAGGCCCCGCCAGGAGAGCATTACAATAGTCCAGTCTGGAGAGAACAAGAGCTTGCACAAGAAGTTGGGTGGCTTGCTCTGACAGGAAGGGTCTAATCTTCCTAATGTTGTATAAGGCAAATCTGCAGGACCGGGTCGTTGTAGCAATATGGTCGGTGAAGCTTAACTGATGATCCATCACAACTCCTAGGTTTCTGGCTGTCCTGGAAGGAGTTATGGTTGACGAACCCAGCTGTACAGAGAAGTTTTGATAAAACGATGGGTTAGCTTGAACCACCAGCAGTTCAGTCTTAGTAAGGTTAAGCTGAAGGTGATGGTCATTCATCCAGCTAGAAATGTCACTCAGACAGGCTGAAATGCAAGCAACTACCGTCGGGTCATCTGGTTGGAATGAGAAGTAGAGTCATCAGCGTAGCAGTGATAGGAAAAGCCATGCTTCTGAATGACAGATCCTAATGACGTCATGTAGATGGAGAAGAGAAGTGGTCCAAGTACTGAGCCTTGAGGAACCCCAGTAGCAAGTTGTTGTGACTTAGAAACTTCACCCCTCCAAGACACCATGAAGGATCTATCAGAAAGGTAGGAGTTGAGCCACTGGAGGGCAGTTCCAGAGATGCCCATCTTTCTGAGGGTGGATAGGAGAATCTGGTGATTAACGGTGTCTAAAGCAGCAGACAGGTCCAGCAAAATGAGTACTGAGGATTTTGAAGCTGCTCTTGCCGGTTGCAGGGCTTCAGTAACCGAGAGCAGGGCAGTCTCAGTTGAGTGGCCACTTTTGAAGCCAGATTGGTTGCTGTCCAGGAGGTTGTTCTGTACAAGAAACATAGAGAGAACACAGCTCGTTCAAGTGTCTTTGCAATGAATGGAAGAAGGGATGCTGGTCTGTAGTTTTCTAGAAGTGCTGGATTTAGAGATGGTTTCTTCAGCAGTGGGCTTACCAGAGCCTGCTTAAATGCTGAGGGAAATGTTCCAGAGTAAAGAGAGGAGATGATAATGTGCGTAAGTGAAGGTATAACTGAAGAAGAAATCGCTTGAAGGAGGTGAGTGGGGATCGGATCAAGTGGGCAAGTAGTAGGATGAATGGACAGGATAAGTTTGGAAACGTCCGTCTCTGAGAGTGGAGAGAAGGAGGAGAGAGAGTGCGCATTAGTCGTTGTGAAGTTATCCTCAGTCTGCGGTGTGGAGAATTGGTCGCTGATGGTTCTTACATTAAATCTATATTTAAATCTATATTTATGCCTATTGTATGCTTAAATAATAGTGATCTATAAAAAAAATTTCCATTAAGAAGACTATAGGTTAAATGTGTAGAAGTCATTAAAAAAATATATATATATATATATATATATATATAATTATACATAATCGGTTTAGACCTAAAGACATAAAAATATGTTTACAAATGAACCATGTACTAACTGAGATGTATTTACTGAAAGTCACCGTTACCATATTGTTTTTCCAGATTTATATGGAAGTCAAACCATTTACAGACAAAGCCCCTTTCACATCTCACCTGTGAACTTCAATTATAGTGGGACATACAGGTGTATTACTGAAAACACAATCTACACAACCACAATACCATGCACCATTAGAGGTTAGTGAAATAGATAAATTAATAATAGTAAATACATTGATTTTTCACTTAAATTTGATCATCAGACATCCAAAACAGGAAATTTTGTATTTTTTAATGTGTTAATTGCATTTAAAAAGTAATTCATGTTATTGTTGATTTCGGTCTCAGTGGAGCCCCCTGATGGTGTGTTGAGGAGTCAGTCAGTGGTTCTTACCTGTGAGGTATCTGAAGTAACTGATTCAGTGACGCTGGTCTGGTTTAGGATGGAGGGGAACAGAGGAGTGCTGGTCAAACAGCAAAATTATGACTGAGAAAAACAACATGTTACGTCTCACAGTGAATCTAGCCAGCTATGAAACAGACCCGCTGCACTGGCAGTGTGCAGTTTTTACTGAGAATACACTCAGAGCTCTGGCCCCTATAACAATCAGTTGTAACTCATCAGAAAACTCAACTGTAACAAACCAAGGTAATATTATCATCCATTAATTCACTGTATTTTCACCTTAACTCAGAATGAAATTGTGTGCTCAAGATGTACAATGTAAATGTTTTAGCTCATCCTCAAGATGTAATTAACACTTTTAATTTATTAATAAAGTCTTCCTTTCCTTTCAGTAAACAACAATCATGCAAACACACTATTTTGGTGTGTTTTGACTCTATTTACTGGGATTCTCCTTGGAGCTCTAATGTATAACTGCTACAGGAAACGAAAGTCAGGTACCAAATCAATCAAATAATCAGTCATTTATAAATTTTACATCTTTAAAAATTAGCACACGATGGAACAGCCCTTTCTTTCTTTCTTTCTTTCTTTCTTTCTTTCTTTCTTTCTTTCTTTCTTTCTTTCTTTCTTTCTTTCTTTCTTTCTTTCTGTAACTCTTGTTGTATTTTTGCAATCATTTCAGTGCAGTCTGGCCCTCAGGAGTCTGAACCAGTCTATATCAATAGCAGCCAAATGAGGAATGATAGAGGTATTTAAATCAACAAAATATTTTTCATAGCATCGGTATAGAAACCTTCAGGCAACCCTAGCATCATGTTGACTATTGTTCACAAGCTTTCCAAAAAATTTGTTGATCTATTATTCTTCATCCTCTTCCAGTAGGAAATTTAATATAAATGATGTGTTTATTAGGTTTTGGTCCATCTCCATTCAAGTAGGTATAGTGCTTTACTCAATAGAAACTAAAATAGCACATTTATATTGCACATTAACCTCTGTGTTCTTTACAATGAGAAATCTATGTTAAAAATATGATTATGATTAATTTCCAGGAGATGACAGCTGGTTTAAAACCAGTCATGCAAGTTCAGAGGTCAGCTTTAAAACCTCCTTTCATAAATATTTCAGATTGTCTTTTTGATTTGTTAATGATGAGTGTGTTATATATCTTTGTGATTTATGTACAGTAAATACATTCTTTAAGCTTGTATGTCAATATCCACAGGTGTTGGACAGCAGTACTACAGTCATCTACTATCAACTACTGAAGCACAGTGAGCCTTGACACTGGACATTCTTGTACAAAACTTTGTATTACTTTTATTATTATTATTATTATTATAATTATTGAATGTAGTTAAAAAGAGCAAATAAATCTTGTATTAATAATAGCGAGCTAGTCAATCTTGGTTTGCTTTTTTTGGTATATGAATGAAAATTTTGCTCTTTGCTCAAGTGCATTATTGGAGTGCTCAGTCTGTAAGCAAAGGGTCTTTGGGTTTCACTTGAATAGGAAACACAAATGCATCACCAGCACTATCTCTGAGTATAATCAGATCAATATGCTCACAGAAATAAACCTCAATGTGGTTTCATGACACACAACTGAGTTAAATGTAGCACAGTATTTCCTGTTATGGAAAAAAAAACTAAGATGATTTAGCCTTGCAAAAACATTTCAAGTAAGAATGAAAAAATAAATATATTTTAATTGCAAGCATTTAAAAACCATGAGATATTCATGAAAAAAAAATAATAATGACATCACATAATATGACTACAAAACTCTAAAAAAAAAAATCTCTTCTCACATTTAGATATAAAAAATTTTCAAAAACACATTAAAAACTTCTTCTACCACAACACCATCAATAAATAAATCTAATAACAATAACAGTTTCTTATACCTCTTGTCTAACTACAATCACCTCCGACACATGAACACGAAATTGGTTTTGAACACCTATTTCAAAACCATACTAAACTCAACACTAAACTG
The DNA here is from genome assembly GCF_018340385.1 of Cyprinus carpio. Taxonomy (NCBI): domain Eukaryota; kingdom Metazoa; phylum Chordata; class Actinopteri; order Cypriniformes; family Cyprinidae; genus Cyprinus; species Cyprinus carpio. Next base: position 16,490,093 of record NC_056580.1, on the reverse strand, counting down.
AAAACCTTTACCTTTTTTAATTTTTATTTTATTTTTTATTATTATTCTTTTAAATATTTTCTAGTTATTATTCTAATCTTATGCAATGAATTAGCTGCATTTTTCTGGGCAAATACAATAGTTTGATATTTTTTGAATGTTAACTTACTATCACTGTGTATTGTTTCCATTTAACTAAAAAGCCTAAAGAAGGCTGTTTAAGGTTGGTTCTCTTGTCACAAGACGTTTGGAGCCCAGGGGTTGCTGGCCATAAAATGTAATTTTTAGTTTGATTTATTTGCACAATTTGTTTAATTTATTTATTTTTATATTACATATTGTTCCAAACCTTTTCAAAGGCTAGTGCCTTGTAAAACCTCCAGCAAGCAAGACAGTACAGAAGTTATGATAATAATGACATATGTGACCCTGGACCACAAAACCAGTCTTAAGTCACTAGGGTATATTTGTAGCAATAGCCAAAAATACATCGTATGGGTCAAAATTATTGATTTTTCTTTTATGCCAAAAATCATTAGGACATTAAGTGAAGATCATAATCCATGAAGATATTTTGTAAATTTCCTACTGTAAATATATCAAAACTTAATATTTGATTAATAATATGCATTGCTAAGAACTTCATTTGGACAACTTTAAAGGCGATTTTCTCAATATTTAGGTTTTTTTTTTTTTGTACCCTCAGGTTCCAGATTTCAAATAGTTGTATCTCGGGCAAATATTGTCCTATCCCAACAAACCATGCATTAATGTAAAGCTTATTTATTCAGCTTTCATTATAGTTTATAAATCTCAATTTTGAAAAATTTACCCTTATGACGGGTTTTGTGGTCCAGGGTCACATTTATTACTTAAATTAGAATGATTATAATTAGTTTCCACAACAACACTTCAAATTTAATTCATGATTTTATAGAGGAAATGTCAGTGGACAATTTCAATGCTATTTATTTATTTATATAGATTTGTATGTGCCTACAAAAGAAACTGATTTAAAGGGGTGCTATTATGCTTTTTCACTTTTCAACTTTAGTTAGTCTGTAATGTTGCTGTTTGAGCATAAAAAAGATCTACAAAGTTACAAAGCTCAAAGTCAACTTCAAAAGGAGATCTTTTATTTAACAGAAATCACTTTTCAAAAACTACAACGAATGACTCGTTTGGACTACAATGCATATTTTCCAGGATTTGTGATATCACAAATATTGACAAATGGGACGAGACCTGGTCGAGCTGCACCAAAGAAGGCAACTAGTGTTTTCACTCTGTCAGAGACATGCTAGCTTTCCCAGGGCAGATGAACGTAGAGTGGTTACAATCATCCGGGTTTAAATCACGCTCAAATTGATTTGATTTTGACGCAGTATTTACACTGAAGCTCACAGGCGGCTGTGGTAAGAGGCATGACATTTCCCGACCAGGGGCCGACTGGAGCCAATCACAGCACACACTGGCCCAGCTAACCAATCACAGCACATTTCATATTTCAGAAGGCGGGCCTTCATTTGATACAGGAACTATTCGAGCCGTTCATGCCAGACTGGGGAGAGAGGTGTTGTAATTATGTGAAATATGTGAAAAATAATGTGTTTTTTGAACAACCTAGTATGAGAGCCTGTACACACCCAAAACAAAATCTAGACTTTGTAAAAGAGCATAATAGGACCACTTTAATAATAGACCTCCTAAAAAACTTGGTGAGATTGTGACTTTATATAGCATTTTAGATCACAGGTTTGTGTGCCTGAGATAAACCTCAAGATAGTTCAGTTTATCAACCATTTCCTGCTCTGGAAATTAACAAATCATGCAAACCAGACTAGTCTTAAAATAATATGTAGTTTATTAACATTTTATTAATGTAATATTCCCTATAATGGGCTTAGAACTGTTTAAACCAAAACATTTGCAAGTAGAAAACACACACACACACACACACACACACACACACACACACACACACACACACACACACACACACACACACACACACACACACACACACACACGTAATAAATGTAAGTTAACATGGCAACTCTGTAAAATAAATTAGTTCTTCATATCTCTGTATGGCCATTTTGTTAAAAATTCATGAGCTGACTGTTTTCTGTGGCATACAGATTTCTGACTATTGCACCGCCCAGTAAAAGTTACTGGCTAGCACTTTCTTTAAACTCTTCAGAGCGCATCACTTTATCTGAGGCACTGGAAAGAAGAATCATGCCACTTACACCTTTTACAATCTTTATTTTGATATGTGGATTTTATTCCCGATTTAATGCTTTCGGTGAGTCTCACTTTAATTACTGATCCTATCAAAAACAAAAAATATTCTTTCTAGATACTTTAATTCTTCCCTCTTTTGCAGCTTGTAGATTGACACAACATGAATTCTAAATTGAAAATAATAAATTATAGAATGATTTGATAATGTTCAAGCTATTTGAAAATAATTTTAAAGAAAGAAAATCATTTATGTACAATAATCTGTAGTTTTCATATCCACTGTTATTAAATTCAAATTAAATATCTATTTAAAGCTCTATATAACTGTTTTATTCAAAACAATTTAACCTAAACATGTCTATGTCAGTGTGTGATTAACAACCATGACAGACAACCAGTTTTATTTATAAAGCATACAGTCTTAGCCTCTGTTTGTTCAAATATTTTGAAAATGCTGGTGAAAATATACTGTATTTGTGTCCTCAGCGAGGTTTGTTGGTTTTATCCTGCAGTGTTTGTTGTTTGTAGTTGTTGTAATTGTAATTGTTTTTCATTCTACACAGCACATGCACAAATTCAAACAGTTCAGACCCAAAAAGAAGGTTGGTTGATTTTCTGTACAGCAACAATATTTTTAAAATATGAAACAGTATTTAAAAAAAAATAAAAATGTTTTTAACGTAAGAAAGATATTTGCAGTTTCTCACACTCCTTTCTGATATTCTGGTTCTCAAAGTTCAGCGTGGATCTGACGTGTCTTTGCGATGTGATGTCCGTCTTCTGTCTAAATCCTCCACATTGAACTGGGAGAAAGATGGAGAACACACACCCAACAGCACTCTGATGTACAACAACTCTGCCTACATCATCTTACACACCGCTGATGAACGCAATAAAGGGAATTATTACTGTAGATTGATGGAAGATGGAAGCGTACAAACTGTTAGGATTCACACACTTAATGTTACTTCAAGTAAGTACTTTTACGTTATTATGTTATTCTTACATTTACATTACATTTACATTTAATCATTTAGCAGACGCTTTTATCCAAAGTGACTTACAAATGAGAACAGTAGAAACAATCAGATCAACAAGAGAACAACAACGGTATACAAGTGCTATGACAAGTCTCAGTTAGTCTAGTACAGAACACGTAGCAAGGTTTTTTTTTTTTTTTAAATGAATATAATATGATAGTATTAGTTGGTTAAGTGCAGGCGAAAAAGATGAGTCTTTAGATGTTTTTTGAAAATGAGTAAAGACTCAGCTGTTCGAATTGAGATCGGGAGGTCATTCCACCAGCTGGGCGCAGTCCAGGAAAAAGTCCGTGAGAGGGATTTTGAACCTCTTTGGGATGGCACCACATGGCGTTGTTCACTTGCAGAGCGTTAACTTCTGGAGGGCGCATAAGATTGAACTAATGAGCTTAGGTATGTTGGCACTGTGCCAGTGGTCGTCTTGTAGGCAAGCATCAGTACCTTGAATTTAATGCGTGCGGCTACTGGTAGCCAGTGTAACCTGATGAGGAGAGGAGTAACATGAGCTGTTTTTGGCTCATTGAAGACAACCCTCGCTGCTGCATTCTGGATCAGTTGTAGAGGCTTGATAGTACATGCAGGAAGGCCCGCCAGGAGAGCATTACAATAGTCCAGTCTGGAGAGAACAAGAGCTTGCACAAGAAGTTGGGTGGCTTGCTCTGACAGGAAGGGTCTAATCTTCCTAATGTTGTATAAGGCAAATCTGCAGGACCGGGTCGTTGTAGCAATATGGTCGGTGAAGCTTAACTGATCATCCATCACAACTCCTAGGTTTCTGGCTGTCCTGGAAGGAGTTATGGTTGACGAACCCAGCTGTACAGAGAAGTTGTGATGAAACGATGGGTTAGCTGGAACCACCAGCAGTTCAGTCTTAGTAAGGTTAAGCTGAAGGTGATGGTCATTCATCCAGCTAGAAATGTCACTCAGACAGGCTGAAATGCGAGCAACTACCGTCGGGTCATCTGGTTGGAATGAGAAGTAGAGTTGAGTGTCATCAGCGTAGCAGTGATAGGAAAAGCCATGCTTCTGAATGACAGATCCTAATGACGTCATGTAGATGGAGAAGAGAAGTGGTCCAAGTACTGAGCCTTGAGGAACCCCAGTAGCAAGTTGTTGTGACTTAGAAAATTCACCCCTCCAAGACACCATGAAGGATCTATCAGAAAGGTAGGAGTTGAGCCACTGGAGGGCAGTTCCAGAGATGCCCATCTTTCTGAGGGTGGATAGGAGAATCTGGTGATTAACGGTGTCAAAAGCAGCAGACAGGTCCAGCAAAATGAGTACTGAGGATTTTGAAGCTGCTCTTGCCAGTCGCAGGGCTTCAGTAACCGAGAGCAGGGCAGTCTCAGTTGAGTGGCCACTTTTGAAGCCAGATTGGTTGCTGTCCAGGAGGTTGTTCTGTACAAGAAACATAGAGAGAACACAGCTCGTTCAAGTGTCTTTGCAATGAATGGAAGAAGGGATGCTGGTCTGTAGTTTTCTAGAAGTGCTGGATTTAGAGATGGTTTCTTCAGCACTGGGCTTACCAGAGCCTGCTTAAATGCTGAGGGAAATGTTCCAGAGTGAAGAGAGGAGATGATAATGTGCGTAAGTGAAGGTATAACTGAAGAAGAAATCGCTTGAAGGAGGTGAGTGGGGATCGGATCAAGTGGGCAAGTAGTAGGATGACTGGACAGGATAAGTTTGGAAACGTCCGTCTCTGAGAGTGGAGAGAAGGAGGAGAGAGAGTGCGCATTAGTCATTGTGAAGTTATCCTCAGTCTGCGGTGTGGAGAATTGGTCGCTGATGGTTCTTGTCGCTGATGGTTCTTACATTAAATCTATATTTAAATCTATATTTATGCCTATTGTATGCTTAAATAATAGTGATATTATATATATATATATATGGTTTAGACCTAAAGACATAAAAATATGTTTACAAATGAACCATGTACTAACTGAGATGTATTTACTGAAAGTCACCAGGTTACCATATTGTTTTTCCAGATTTATATGGAAGTCAAACCATTTACAGACAAAGCCCCTTTCACATCTCACCTGTGAACTTCAATTATAGTGGGACATACAGGTGTATTACTGAAAACACAATCTACACAACCACAATACCATGCACCATTAGAGGTTAGTGAAATAGATAAATTAATAATAGTAAATACATTGATTTTTCACTTAAATTTGATCATCAGACATCCAAAACAGGAAATTTTGTATTTTTTAATGTGTTAATTGCATTTAAAAAGTAATTCATGTTATTGTTGATTTCGGTCTCAGTGGAGCCCCCTGATGGTGTGTTGAGGAGTCAGTCAGTGGTTCTTACCTGTGAGGTTTCTGAAGTAACTGATTCAGTGACGCTGGTCTGGTTTAGGATGGAGGGGAACAGAGGAGTGCTGGTCAAACAGCAAATTATGACTGAGAAAAACAACATGTTACGTCTCACAGTGAATCTAGCCAGCTATGAAACAGACCCGCTGCACTGGCAGTGTGCAGTTTTTACTGAGAATACACTCAGAGCTCTGGCCCTTATAACAATCAGTTGTAACTCATCAGAAAACTCAACTGTAACAAACCAAGGTAATATTATCATCCATTAATTCACTGTATTTTCACCTTAACTCAGAATGAAATTGTGTGCTCAAGATGTACAATGTAAATGTTCTAGCTCATCCTCAAGATGTAATTAACACTTTTAATTTATTAATAAAGTCTTCCTTTCCTTTCAGTAAACAACAGTCATGCAAACACACTATTTTGCTGTGTTTTGACTCTATTTACTGGGATTCTCCTTGGAGCTCTAATGTATTACTGCTACAGGAAACGAAAGTCAGGTACAAAAACAATCAAATAATCAGTCATTTATCAATTTTACATCTTTAAAAATTAGCACACGATGGAACAGCCCTTTCTTTCTTTCTTTCTTTCTTTCTTTCTTTCTTTCTTTCTTTCTTTCTTTCTTTCTTTCTTTCTTTCTTTCTTAAGTGTAACTCTTGCTGTATTTGCAATCATTTCAGTGCAGTCTGGCCCTCAGGAGTCTGAACCAGTCTATATTAATATCAGCCAAATGAGGAATGATAGAGGTATTTAAATCAGCAAAATAATTTTCATAGCATCGATATAGAAACCTTCAGGCAACCCTAGCATCATGCTGACTATTGTTCACAAGCTTTCCAAAAAATGTGTTGATCTATTTTTCTTCATCCTCTTAGTAGAGCGCCGCAGCACACCAGAAAACAGAGAAAATAGTCCTGAAATATATCGTAATATAAGAAGAGACAGATATGGTAAGATCAATTTCATTCAGGAATTCCAAAATTTCAGCATAATCTCATAATAATCTTTTTGTCTGCAGGAAAAGGAAACATGAATAAAAGAGATGAGGTGAGTGCAGTACAGTTCAAAACAGTGTATATGCATATAATGTATATATTTTACAATAAAGTAATGATGTTAATTTATTGTGCTACCAATTGGAATTGTCACTTTCCCCCAAAATAGTTTATTTTTTGCTATTAATTTATCTTGTCTTTCAGACACCAGTTACATCAGACAGTATGACCTACGCAACCATTGTTTTCAACAAATCCAGGTTTCAGACTTAAAATATAACTCCAGTCTATAATGAGAACCTGAGGGAGACACAATTTCATATAATGTTTTATTTTTTAGATATGAACCTCAAACCAATATCTCACAGAGAAAGTATAAACATTTTCTTTATTAAACAGCAGATGGCGCTGTCTGGTTACATTAGCTATAATCTGAGAATGCATTAAGAGGTTCTCAGACCTAACTGCCTTCATTAAACCACCACCACATATATTAATCCTACTGACTGAAACTGGATAACTGCATCCTGTTATTAATGTTGTGTTAATCCCATTTGTAAAAGCATCAACTAAGCATCCAAATATTATTATGATTTTGCATTTGTTATATTATAGTTGCCTTCATATATGTGCATGCATGCTAGTGAAATGGCCATTTGATGGCACTGTTTGAAAACGTTCTTGAATAATAATAATAATAATAATAAAGTGTAAGTACTAAATAGGATAATGCAGTTACATCCTCTTCTCTCTCACTCTCTCTGTCTGTCACTTTCATCCTCCTGGAATCCACCCAGAACATGCTGCTTCATTGTACTTCAATCTAAAACACAAAAGTGTGGAAAAAAGTAGTTTGAATAGGATGTCTTCATGGACAAGGGATAATGCTCCTCGCAAACTCAAGGTTGCTCTGCTTTGTATAAATGTGTGTCTTTATTTAAACATGGTGGGGGGATTTTAAAACGCTTGACAAGGTCTGCTAAGTAGAACCACTGAGTGATGAAGAATTCAAATGCACATAAATGATGTTCTACGAGGAGGGGAAAGGCAGATGTTGACAGAATGGGCTGCATATAAGGAAAAAAAAACCAAGGTTAATGCATTTTGAATCACATCTTTGTCTCTGAAATGTAGGCTTCAGATAATCCCATTTTATTAAGGTCCTGACCACATCATGCAGTAAAGACTTATTACGAGGAGCACCATGAGTTTGGTCAAGATGGGTAGAATCTTATCCAAAGTCTTACTTTCAACCACTGACAATCACAGCACTTTTCTAGTTAAGCAAAGCTTTTCTGCACAGCTTAATCTCCTTGACTTTGAATTAATATGTTCAGTTTCCTAAAATCGCTTTACTCTATCCATCACTCCAGACACTTCAGCCCCCCCCCAATGTACACAAAACAGAAAAGTAATAATACTTAATGCAAACACGCAAGTAAGATATAGTGGCTTTGGTGATTCTGCATCCACTATTTTAAGGCATGGTAACCTACACACCTGTCCTAGCAAAAACAGACAAATTAAAAAGTACACAAATTAAGTGTATTCGTCTGTGGTCCAACCCGTCTGTAAATGCCCTGAAATTACATAACCTGCTGTATGTCAGACCCACATAATGTTACACATAATTCATAAAGTAGCACTTCAAGGAGTGGTAAAATAGTAATAATTTAACAAACAAAATATATAACAGAGTAGTTCAGACAGATATTACAATGGCTTAATTTTAATGCAAGCTCACATTTTCCATCCATAACTGATACATATGGTTACGGATGAAGAAGAACATGCAAATTTCAGAATGCAGATTGTGAGGATGAAAGGAAGAATGATATCCGTAATGTAACCCTCAATACACTTTTGAGTTTGAGTTATATATTGGGTACATCTCCTTATATGATCCCTATATAAAGCAATGAAATATATAACTGTACAGTGTATATCATTATGCAATATGCCACTGCTGGCAAAATTCTACAATATTGACAGTGATTTGAGCCAAATTACTTAATTTAAATAAATAAATCATATCAGTCTAATCAATAGGAATTTAATATATTGCTTAAGGAAGTGGAGACTTTAAAATCCATTAAAAATGGCATTCTTTGTTGCAAACCGAGCTAAATCCAGTTTAGACCATGAACTTAGAAGCTGGCTAGATGCTGGTGTAACTTGTGGACCAGTATGCTGTTCACCAACAACAATGCTGGTCAAACCTGGGTTTTCACATACTGGGACACTTGCGAAGCCAGTTAAGAAGCTTTGTAGGGACCCAGTATCCAAAAAAACAAATTAGAACAACCTACGCTTTGCATAACAATGTGTATTTTTCACAAACTTAATGATAGAATATGAAAAACTGATATTCAGAAATTCGGAGCAAGTCACAAACTAGATTCTCAACAGCTCAAGAGGAATTTAGCAGTGCTTTACCGTTTGTATACGGCTGATAAGATACATCTTGGGTTGTCTATTGCACCAGATGTCTGTTGTCCGGGTTTCTCACATGCAAATGCATTCCTGGGGCTTGAATCTTGAGTATGTTGGAGGAAATGTGTCCTTGTGAATTTATTCTTTTGTAATGGAACAAGAGCCCTGTCGCTAAACAGCTATTGTTGCAGAAAACGAGCGTTTATTGTCGGAGCTTCGCTAATATGCTAATTAATGAGCGCAAAGAGAGTGGAAAATCAGTATGAATAGAGAGAACCAAACCTGATCTACGAGTTTAATCAGATGCGTTGCAGCATTTTATTAGTGTAAATAATGCCATGCTGCATTTCAGCTGCTTTTTATGGCCACATAATATTCGCATGCCAGCTATTTAAGTACAGATATAAAATGGTGAGTTTCAGGGGGAAAAACACAGCATTTGAACATGCAGTGAAGTGTAGCTCGCTGGCAGACAGTGAGAGAGTGAGAGAGTGAATGAGAGCACAGGGGATGCTGGGATACTGGGACTCGAGGCTGATGCGTTATGATGGACATGTCGCTGACTCTGTCTGCCCCCACCGAAAGGGACTTCCAGGAACAGCACTCTCCCTTTGGAAAAGAGAGTGTGAGATGCTCCTGATAGTACATTCAGCTTCACTTCTTATTCCTATAAGATGGAAAGGTGGATTGAAATTGTCCAAGGCTGCATCTGAAATCACATATTTCCTATATAGTAGGAAAAACAGTATGTGAAAAGAGTAGTGTGTATTAATTAAAACAGTAGGTGAAAAGTTCCTGGAGAGCCTACTGTTTCCAGTGAGATTCTGAAGTGCGCATCTAATGGACACTTTACTATTCCATGAGGCCAATGGAGAAGATTGGTAGGTCATATGACAATGACAACATGACGAATGCAGTTTGTCCAGATTAAATTCATACTACACACTTCTTTCATATTATGTAGAAAATACTTTTTATCTGTTGTGAAATAATAACATGTTCAAAAGAAGTACAGACTCCGAGAGTATGTGTTTTTGGATACATCACTAGTATAATCATTTCTGGGATTCCATCATCAAAATCTTAATGTTAAACAAGGAATGGTAGTTTCACAGCAGAACTAAAGGGCATGTTTGCGCTAATGTCTAGTGTTACTGAACATGGAAAGGTCAAAGAGGCTATTGTGACATTTCATTAGCAGTTCTATTGTTAGAATTCAGGATTTTTGGAACTAAGGTGGATCCCAGTGTTAGGAGGAAAAACAACAATACAAACCACTGGCTGCATACAAAGAAAGACAAACCATACAAACAAGTCATCAATCAATTTTCTTCAAACAAAACTGGTCTTTAAAAAAAAAATAATAATAATAATAATTGGTGACAAAGCAAAAAACAAAACGTAGATTATTCTAAGTTGGATCCAAAAAATAAGACTGATTACTCCTTGGCTAACTGCTAGTGGTCAAATTAGTTCTTAAGACACTGTCTTAATATAGAGGCTAGGTTTATGCAACTGGTCCCAGGTGTTTCTTAATTAACAACCAGCTTCCATTTGAGGTTATTAAGACTTCAGTTTGAGACAAAAATAACCTTGAGGTAATGAGAGTCTTACAGTAGGCTATACAAGAATCATTCAGTATAAGAGGTATACAAGGTCACTGAAAATGTGAACACATATTTTAAAGATTCAGATATCATCATGTCCATATTCATGTCCATATTTAGAGACTAATGCCTGATATCCAACAGATTCAATACCACCAGTGTTAGTGAGACGCAGACAGACTAGCTCTCCCCGAGTAGCGGTTAAGCTAGGACACAGCAGGGTCGATGGCGTGCAGACTCCAGCACTGCAACACAAGTGTGAATAGCCTAGTGAGCCTGTTGTGTAACGGGGGCTCTGAGATGCAGTCTCAAATATGGTAGGACGTACACACACACATGCATTACCCCTGCTACTCGAATTCCTGCTGTGAGCCAGGAACTGCATCAGCACACTCACTTTGAGTTCATTACAGAGGAAGCAGCCGAAGTACTCTTACTGTATATGCTAATTACATAGAGTTTGCTCGGAATATACTAGACTTTTTGTACTATTTATTTATTTCGCAGTACTATGCAGTATGTCTTTATGCATGGAATAAACAAAGTATGCACAGAATACTATATCCCACAATGTATTACACATAACTTCCCCTTTCATTTCAAGAGTGACAAATGTAACAGAAGTGACAACAGACACAAATTTGAACATCTTCTAGATTTGTTTATTTTAACAACTGATTTGATTCAAAATTGGATTAAAGGGGAAAAATAACATTTATTTTGAAGATAAATAAATATCACTCACTAAATTAAAAAAGCAATACGAGGTCATTACGTGAAAATAATATAACATACTTAAGTTTGAATTGATTAGCATAACCATGCTTATGATGATCATAACCTAGTCTACTGTTAATATTGCTTTCCTTAATTCCTGTGTGCTCTATTATGAGCTCTCTTGCGGCGACAAAGGTTCATTCATTGCACAGATAAAGGGCTGGACAGAAAATCCTGTGCTAATTTTAGAGTCACTCCTCATCTTCCACATTTGCACTTTAATTTTAATTTAATGAGTTCACTTCCCTCTATATCCAGGACTTTATGAAAAATATTTCCATACAGTCATCAATTATTTCAAATGTGCTTTAGTTCCCATAATATTTGAGAGTGATTTTGCATACATGTTACAAGAAAAACTGATCTGACTACAACACTGATGCATATTTCCTCTTTGAATGTAATATTCTGTAATCATCTGTTTTTCACAGCTACTAGCTTTACACTAGGTTTTAGGTTTTTTTATGAATCAATGACTGCCAAATATTTGCCTGCTGAACACATTTGTAGTTAAGCAAAGGCTGGTGTTCAGATCCTAAAGTGAAAGCGCGCTCCTCATGGCTGTTGTCTCTCCAGTGTCCTGCCGCTGAGGCTGTTATAATGATCAACTGTCAAACTGATGACGCAGCTTACCGGCATCTCAAGAGGTGGAAATGAATATTTAATGCCCTCTGCTATGTGGCCACATTGTGGAATGGAACTGTTTGCTGTTAAGTGTTACGGGCCTATTATGTGTCATTAGGTGCAGGACTATCTCTCCTCATGGTGTTCACGTCTCCCCGGAGAATTTCATTCTTTTCCTCCTCCTATCAATCTGAGCATCCTATATATGCCTTCAACATCTCTGAATGTCCTATTCGTCTGGCAGATCTATGATTGATTGTTCTTTTCTGTTTCTTCCTTCTCTATACATCATCTTCTTTCTTACACTTGCTTTTTGATAAACATTCAGCATTGTGGTGTTTCTTTCTGTACCTTCTTTCTCTCCCTTTATCTATTCTCTCATCCTTAGCTTCTTTTCTCTCATTGTGATTCTTTTTTGCCTTGTTTTCTCTGTCTGGATGTATCTACTCTGCTTCCTCTCTCTCCATAATGGATTTTTCTCTGTCGGTAGGGCCTCTGTTACTCCTGAAGAGACTGCAGAAGACATGCTCTGTGGAAATGACTGGAAATTGATTTTCAGTGCAGGCTTGAGCACAGCCAGCTATTAAATGGGAACAGGATCCCTCATTAACATGAAACCTGAGGAAGTTAATGTGGAGCGAACTCTGCGCAAACAGACAAAGGCAAGCTGCTCTGCTCGGCGTGATTGCAGAATATTGTGTTTGTGGCGCTAAGAGTGAGTTCAGTACGTCTGGTTGTGTTGAACGACTTGTGACTGAACAAGAAGCTTTTACACAAGTGTTTACCTTTTGTATTGTTAACCTGCATGGCCTGTGGGGTTTGAGAGAGTTATGTCGCCCCAAACCTTTATCACTTCCTTTCTTCTGCTCACAACAGGAGATATTTTGAAGAATGCTGGTAACTTGTTTTAGTTACCATTGACTTCCATTGTGTAGAGGAAAAAAATCTCAAAATATCTTCTGTTATGTTCCACAGAAGAAAGTAAAAAAGTAAAAAAAACCTTAATATAAATCTTTAATAACATTTGCCTATAGGTTTTGATTAGTTAAACGAAACATATACTATTTAAAGTATTTATACGCAAAAATAAAGTTTAATATGCCATTACTATTGTCACACATACAGCACTGATCATGAACGCTTAGTCAAGTCAAGTCACAAAAAATGTCCACTAACATAAAGTGAGGAAGTGCATATGGGAGAGAAAGCATGAGTGTGCTTCCTTGTTTTTGTGTATTTATAAAATAACTAACCCTCTCTGTAATTTGATTATGCCAAAGAAAAGCATCTGTATTGAGAGAGGCAGATAGAGAGTGGTCAAGCGAGAGATATGGAGAGACTACACAGAAGCATTTACAATTGGTACTGTTCCCCCATCTGATAACATGCAGCCTGAATAAACAATAACAAACATAATGGCTTTTTGCACACTGTTATTCTCGCCAACGTCTGAATTACATGTGATTGTCCCCTTCCCCTTCTTTCCCTCTTCCTCATGTACCTAATTTATGTTTTTTTCTTTAATTACGTGCCTAGCGGCTGAGTCATGATTAGACTGTGGTGAGGCTATTGTTAGCCGCAGGAGGGGTGCATTTACCACGCTGCTGTCACCATGCCAACACACACTCCACGGCAACAACAAGCAGCTACGAGATCACTGTAGATGCTTTCTGATGATGAACCTCAGGGGCCCCCACCCCTCTTGCTGAGCAACATTAATGGACAAATTTCATCAAATGCCTCGTGTGTTTATGTTTTCCCTCACAGTGGCCCGGCATAAATCTGCAATGCTGATGTCTCAGCTCAGAGAGGGGAGCTCTGGGCGTACGGCGTCTTTTAAATACAACCCTGCTTATGTATTCATTGCCGTGATGTATGCATATTGGAATGCAGTTTGCCAATTAGACCTGTGACTTTTCTTAGGGGGGTAATAAAACCTGCAGCTCATGTGCCTGTAGCTGGTGGAGTCCTGTGGAGCATGGTTCGGCTGACTGAAGATCAGGTGGTGCTGGGGGGTGTTGGGTTGAGGTTGTCAAGTTTTTATTTTGCCATCCATCACTTGGCTGACGATCAATAGCCCTTTTTAGACCCCTCCGCTCACAGTGTAGACATACAGGTTGCGCTTTTTAGGTTTTGAAACCCAAACCGGACCCCCAGTGGCGGCAATTACACATGTCAGCCTCTTATGGTTGGGTTTGGGAGCGCATGACTGAGGTACGGAGGTGGTTTTTCGACAGAGCTTGCATGTAATAAATATGTAATGGATTGGCTAAAGAGGAGTGATGCATCATGGGATGTAAAGTAATGTGCAATTGATGTGATTAGAATAGATCATCCACGCGCAGGCACGTTGGGGGAGGAAGATGCATGGCCCCCACTGTCCAACAGATGAGGGGTCCTGCAGCTATCCTTCTCAGTAAATGAGAAGATATTATTGCTATAGAATGATATCAGAGGGGGAGGCAGAGATGAGACAGAACAGCCTTATTCATTAAGCTTTCACAACAGACTTCATCTGTTTAGTGCGCCAGTTGATGCAAATTGTGTCTCAGTCAAGTAGCAAAATGGTATGCTTTTGTAACAGGAGCAGACAAGTTCACATGTGTAATTTAATATACGGTCCATGTGCACGTGAAAGCCATAGAGACATACCTCATCATTTATGTCCTGTTAGAATATTACCAGTGGCTGAATGTCGGTGAACAGAAAATTATGCACAGGCCTAATGACCAAAATCTAGAAAACACAGCACAGGCTGAACATCTTAAAGGGACACTGTACTCAAAATTGTAAAAAGACATTATTATTTGTAGTAGTTTTTTTATTTTTTATTATTTATTTATTTATTTATTTATTTTTTGTACAGGAAACAAAAAGAGCACCGTAAAAAAAAAAAATCAATAGTTCATATGACTTATATTACAATTATAAGGAATTTTTAGACATTTTTATATTTTATATATTTTTTAGTATTTTTATGATGTTTTTGTCTGTTTTGTAGCTTGCCAGGCATGGTTCATTATGAGCTGTATGTATTTGGGAAATAGTTATAAATAACAGATATATATAATCAAAATATATATAATTCAAAATATTATTAAATGGGATAGTTTACCTAAAAATGAAAATTCTGTCATCATTTTAGTCACCGTCAAGTTGCTCCAAACCTGTATGAATGGGTTGACTGTGAAGTCAATGGCAACTGTTTGGTTACCCACATTCTTCAAAATATCTTCTTCTGTGTTTAGCAGAAGAAAGAAATTCATACAGGTTTGGACCAACATGAGGGCTAAATGATGACAAAATTGTCATTTTTTGGATGAACTATCCATTTAAATACTATAATCGTGTATAAATAATATTAAAGGTGGGGTAAGCAGTTTTTCAAAAACGCTATAGAAAACTGATTCAGGCCGAGTAGCAAAACAAACTTGTAGCCAATCAGCAGTAAGGGGTGTGTCTACTCTTGATGTGGAGGAGAGTGTTCAGTGCACAGGACGGACATTAGCTGAGCTGAGCGACAGAAAGATAGAAATGGTGGATAAAAAACAAAAGAGGAAAACATCTGCGGAACAAAAGAAGGCTTAAGGAAATAACGCAAGAAGTAGGACCCGTGTAAATATCGGATCAGCTTTCCAGCACTGGAGAGAACTCAAGGAGGCCTGCGATCGGACGCCGAGGTTGCGTTGTTTCTTCTCGATAGGTGAGTAACACCGTGTTTGCGCTCCAACAGCTAAAGTCTGTCTAGTACACTGACACGACAAAACCACAGCTCCAAACCACTCCAAACCTCTTCCAGTGTAGACAGCATCAGTGATGATTATAATGAGTTCTAATATATTTTCAGTGTCATGCCGCTCCGCATCCAGTGTAGACCACAGATATGAATATTAAGAGTTTGGTTCCAAAACACCATAAACTGCACTTTTTAAAAAAATTTCTGACAAAGAAATTTTTGACAAAGTTTCTGAGTTTCTGACAAAATCAGAATTGTATCCAGTCAGTATTGAAAAGTCTATTTTTAATTTTACGCAAAATGCGATATCCACCGAGTTATTCTGTCATGTTTTCTCCCTTTTTTTCCAAACCGTGATAAACGCCAGTCTCTTTTCTTAGCAGAATGCGATATATCTGCTCAACTAATCACAGTGCACCATTCCACGCACTGTAAACAGTAACAACCAATCACAGCGCACCATTCCACGCACTCTAGACAGTAATAGTGGTGCTCGCAATACACCCGGCATCCTAGTTTTCCTCATCTACTTTGTACTTTGTGATCAACAAACAAGGGCTGCACGATAAATCACATGTGATTGTCATGCGCATCGCATCAGTAAAGCCGGTTCTGTGATAAATCTCCATTGCGTGCTTTCAGATGGAGCGGCTTTTAATACACAGAGTCTTACATCACTGACAAATTATGCAATATCGGGTTCATAATTGCAGATTATTAATAATTGTGTTTTTATTAATGCCATTAATGTTTTTGTTAATACGCGTGTAGCACTAGTCAATTAAATGAATGTAACATGGCAAAGATGAATGCACTTTTGGTAGCTAGTTGAATGTAAGGGAAATATCATTTTGGAATTTCTGTGGTTTAATGTGATATTGTTGGATGACGTTTTCTTTTATTGTTATAATTAATTTATAGCATTAACAAGATGACCCGTTGAATTCATTTTGGGAGCGATGACTGATTGAATGTATTTTAAGTCCAGTGCCTATATATAAGATTAGTATTGATCAAGTTCAGAGCCTGTCATATGTGGATCGACTTCCTATTGTGTGTTTTTTGACAGTTTCAATATGAAAAATAACTTTTATATTGATTCAATGGAAAACAAACAAACAAACAAACAAACAAACAAACAAACAAAAAAACGTGTCATGGATTTATTGCATTATGGGATTAAAAAAAAAAAAATTCTAATAAATCTTTGAAAATCTAAATCTGGATTTGAATTTTTAATGTTATAACCTAAAGATGCTATGTGAACGTTTGAAACAGAAAATAGTGGTTTAACAAAAAAAAAAAAAAAAAAAAAACATTTTTACTCAAATTGATCAAAATGGATTTATTGCGTTTGGAACCAAACTCTTCATATATATCTATGGTGTAGACAGCATCACTGATTATAATGAGTTCTATAATTCAGGGCTCGCATCCGGTGTAGACACGGTGTAACATTAGTTTAGCTTTGTCACAAAGAACTAATCGTTGCCTGGGTTGCGTACGTATGTGTGGGGCAAAGCTATCAAAATAGGGGTGAGACCCTTTTGGGGTGGGGCGTGTTTGTTTTGGTGATTTCAAATGTCAACACTGGCTACCAGAAATCACTTACCCCACCTTTAAAATAACACTGAACTAATCCCATAAAGCCTTGTAAATGTGTGATATACTTTTATAAACCTATAGAATCTGCTCAGTGGATAAAGACTCTTATTGCTTAAAATTGTGTTATGTTGCGCTACACCATGGTGCATTTTCAAAAAGCTACAGTATTTTCATACTGGGAGCTGCTTATTGCTGTAAAATACATTTTATAAAATCAATAGCATCTCCACTACTGCATTGTGTTCATATCAACAGCAAACCATACTGCACAAACTGAACCCCAGACCTCTCTTTCCAAATCAACTTGAGTGTGGTTCATTGGTGCAAGATTTTTATTCACAGGATTGGCCAGGAACATCTCCTCCTATCCTCACAGCTAGGCTATTATCCTCTGGCCCTGTAGTCACCCTCACGCAAAACTGAATGATGTCCTTCGCTTTTGCGTAACAATGTCAACAAGATGTAAAAACCCACCCACTGCAATGCCAGCAAACCCATTCTAAAAAGGTTAATTAAATCCCCGTGCTTAATTTATTCTAATTAATGGCAGGTTGAAATGACCGGAAAGTACTCAGTGTGTTTCATCAGAGGAGAAAAATGAGGCAACGGTGAAAAAGAGAAAAACCTTAAGTGGGCACAAAGTTGCCAAATCATTCGGTGGCAAGCAGCATAGCAGACTGTTGGCACATTAGAGTTATGAAAAGAATGAAAGATGGCATGTGAGAGTGTTTGCGAATGGGTTGGGGGGGCTGCATAAGGGATAAATTGCCACTTTTGAATGGGTATGGTGTATTTTAGCATTATAGCATTTCCTTTGTGCATACAAACATAATTACCTCCCTACAAAGCAGGGTAGCAAGCAGGGAGTTTGTCTTCTTTCAAGACAGCCACATTAAAAGGCAAAGCACATCAGCAGAAGTGAGCTCGCAACAGCAGCCCCCACAAAATGAACCCTGCTAGGGATCTCTCTCTCTCCCTGTGTATTTTTCCCCATCTATTCTACCCCCAGCACCCCTATTCCTTCCTCTCTCGCTTCTTTCACGCTCTGCAGATTATCATAAGTCGCTGCAGTGGAGTTCTGGTGTGAACACACCACTTGACCTCCGAAGCCTTTCATCCTCTCTTGTAGTCCAAACAAACCATGCCCTTCTCCCATTCCCCGACATGCCGAGGCCTCCGACGTTCTCCGCCCATAAAAGGGAACAAAATCAGCAGCCGAGGACCAAGGAGGATACAAGCAAATCCGATTCAGCATACTTCAAGCTGTCATTTTTCCACTCCGACTATGTAAGCTAGCACACGTGAAACGACGTGTGTGGAAAAATCTGGCATCAAAACAGTTTCCAGGTTACATGGTGCACTGATACTCAAATATGCATCGATACAATAAAAAATGTAAAAATTCACTATACTAGTGTTCAAAAGTTTGGGGTTAGTAAAAAATAATACTTTTTTTTTTTTAATGCAAGGATGCATTAAATTAATTAAAAAGGAAAAAATGTTATAAAACATATTTCAGTACATGGGATTTAGATTGATACCAAAAAGGGGAGATCTCTGGGTCTCTTGATTGCTCAGTCATAACAAAATGAGCTGAACCCATGTGCTCTGCTGTCCTTCAAGCCGACCTTGTTAACATATCAAAGGGAGATGGTCTCGACCTCGTTAGACACATAGATTCAATTAACATTGCACCTATTTGAATGGACATCAGAGAAGAACCTAAGGGTCCTCAACACAGCCTGAGCCAATGTCACACAGAGGTCCTACGAAAATAAGCAAGTGAAGGTTTTTTGTGATTAAGGACCTTATTGTGAAGTATCTCAGTGAGGAAGAATTGTGCATAACTTCACATGATCCAGACAGTGGATAGACTTGTTCCTTCAGTGTAGCCATCAATCTTTGTAAAAGCTTATCTGTTTTTATTTCTCCCCCACACATTCAGTACACAGCTCGGAAGTTTTTTTAATGCATTTCTATTAGGGCACTATTTCAACATACAGTGCCCACTATAAAGAGAGATAGAGGGAGAAAAAGAGTGAGAGAACGAGCTTGCTGAGCCATGTGTGCCACTCAAGCTGAAGGAAATAAGGAAAATTGATCTGACATTGATTTTTCATGCCTGCCTCACACTTTATTCTGGCACAGAGGTAAGGTGATGTGCGTTCCTGTGTGTGAAGGGTTTCCCTGGGGACGTGGGTCTGGTTGCTGAATCAGTATCCCTGTATTCACGTTCACATCGGCTGGTAATGGGGTTAATCGTATTTATACAGAACCACTGACCTGCATCCCGTCTCACTTGTTAAGGGCCGATTGAAACCCCTGCCACCTCTGTCTGGTGGTACAGATTACGTGGGAATGGAAAATAAAAGATTCCTAACCAGACCTGATGAGTGCTTTTTCTTGCAGTCTCTCTTGCGCTTCGGTTCTTACTTCTCGGGGAAGAAAACCAAGCCACAACCGTGCGAGTTAATACCGGCATCACTATTAATAATGGTGGCCATTATGCAAGCAAATGGACTGTCCCTTTGCTATTTACTCAGAGGAGATGGCGGCGTGATATTTTGTGCTGATAAACTGGCAGTGGAACGTTGATTAGAAGCCGTGTGCCTTCTTTATCGTTTAATGAGAAAAGACTGTCGACTTTCTTCACTCTCTGCCTTTCTCTCTCTTTCATATTTCTTTGCATTCTGTCCTGCTCTGACTCCACCTACCCCCCTCAGCCCAGCCCGCCTGGGTTGCCATGACAATGGTGCATCACCACGGCAACGGTGAGAGCTGACAGGTTGGAGTAAAAAGAGATACAGCAGTCCCAGGCTATATACAGTATGTATAGAAAGAGAGAGAGAGAGAGAGAGAGGGAAATGAGAGTGTTATGTTGAGGGTATAGTTGGTTGTAAAAGACAGAAGAGGAGAGTGAAAAAGAGATGTAGGGGAACATAACTGACATCTGAAAAGGGGCAGTGTGCACTGAGTGTGCTCCCTTTTGAACTGGAGAGAATTTGAGAGCGCAGAACATGCTGAAACATCTGTCCAGGAACATCAGACAAGAGCTGCTTCTTCACTTTCACAGCTCCATCCTATCATGCAAACCCAGCGGAAAATTGTACTTGTCACAGGTTGCTCTTATAGCTCAGTGTTATATGAAAAATAAATGAGCGCTATGTTAAAGGGGTCATATGATGCGATTTCAAGTTTTCCTTTCTCTTTGGAGTGTTACAAGCTCTTGGTGCATAAAGAAGAACTGGAAAGTTGCAAAGACTAAAGTCTCAAATCCAAAGAGATATTCTTTATAAAAGTTGAGTCAACAACACCCCCCAAAAACGGCTCGTTCTAACACGCCCCCACATGTCTACGTCATGATGTGGGAAGATTTGCATAACACCGCCCAAATGTTCATGCAAAGAAAGAAGCCGTTGCTGTTGCTGCCAGCACCATGTCATGGAGATACTGTTTCATTGTGAAAGTGAAAATACTTTGTTTGGCCTTCCAAAAGAGCACACAACTAGAAATCAGGGGTTAAGTTGTATTTACAACACTGTTCCAAAACAGTTCAATCCAAATATTCAGTTTGCAGCACATTTTATGGAGGACTGTTTCCTGATCCTGGGAGAGAAGACTACAATGCCGGCTGTTCTGACTCACAGTCTGTAAGTAGGTTTACATATGTAAAGGATTTGCCACTGATGTTTCAAACGTGAGTTTTGAGCAGTGTAGAGCAGCGGTTTTCAATTCCAGTCCTCGCGCCCCCTGTTCTGCACATTTTTGTATGTTTCTCTTAACGTTTCAGACGTTTGTTCTATTGGAACGTAAGTGCCCGGCGAAGTGGACATCACAGGATATTCCGCCATGATTCCAGTTCGAAGCAAACATATATGTTCCATTCAAAGTGCATTGAAGTGTGCGAGACGTGAATTTAAATTGTATATATTTACAGAGGTATATGATGTCACACTTGTCTGTGTGTGAAGACGCTGCACAGTGCAAATCCGTGAATGAATGTTCCGAAGTGAGGTAAACTTCAACAGATTTCCCTGTTCAGGGAGTAGGGAGCAATGAACACTGTGTAGGGACCATGTCAATGGGAACAAAGTACATGCATAGAGCTCACTTCAAACAGGCTGATTATCTGAATTAAGTGTGTTAACAAAGAGAGACATGCAAAATATACAGTGCTGGGGGGCGCGAGGACTGGAATTGAGAACCGCTGGTGTAGAGTAGAGCTTGTCAATCACAACACACTGAATAGCTGGCCAATCAGAGCACATCTCACTTTTTTCAGACCGATGAGCTTTGTAAAAAAAAATGACGTGTTTCAGAAGGCGGGGCATAGAGGAGAAACAATAATGTACAGTATGTGGAAAATAATGTGTTTTTTTTAACCTTAAACTGCATAAACACATTTAATTACACCAAATACACAAAATAATGTTCTATTTAGTTACATCATATGACCCCTTTAAATTACCATATGTTGTTTTAAAAAAAACTTAAATCCGAATAACTTTTTCTTTTTTCTTTTTTTGGTATAAACATTTTATTCAATGAATAACTTGTCAGACTTGAAATGATAAATGTACTGTACACTAAATATAACTAGAATACATTCTAATTTATGTGACTGAAACATGAAAGCATAGCAATGAATAAAAGCAATTAACTAAGTATTTCTCTATATCAAAGAAGCTACATATAAGAGAAAGGATCATTTAGGATAAACCAGGTCATTTGCATTGATGCATCTGACAGACACTTTTATCCAAAGCACTATTCTTAATGGTTTAAGCTATAGGAACACACTGATTCACTAGTCTGATTCAGCAGTTCAACGCTAAAATGAATCATACATTTCAAAATGAGAGAGAGAATTGATTATTCACTTAGCTCGCCCAATTGTACAACACAACGTGACTTTAAAAACAGCATTTGTAGCATTTGTGGAACACTTATTGGGAAAAGTTAGTCATTTCAAAAGCTGAACTACCATGCTGCTGAAAAATGTAGTTAGTATACGTCAATACTTTTAGTTAATTACTGCCTAACACTGGCTCAGCTCTTTCAAACAATGCTTTATTGCCTTTCCATCCTCCATTATACACTGTTCTCTTCTTTTCTCATCGCTTTCAGAATTTGAGAGCAAAGCACTTTCCTGCTTTTTTCCTCAGTGTAGGATGAGATAGAGCAAATACACAACAACACAACAGATCCAAAGAAACTTTATTCCTCTAAATAACACAAAGACATTCAAAAAACAAAAATAGAATCATCAAACAACACTCAAACACACAAACACACACAAGAAAAAAAAAACACAAACACAAACACACACACACACACACACACACACACACACACACACACACACACACACACACACACACACACACACACACACACGCACGCACACACACACACACATGCACACACACACTTCTTGAGACTAATGTCTCAAATATGATTTCTCCTTTACATCTTCTTTCCAATTGCATCTCCCTTAGAAAAGAAAAACTTGTAAGAAGGTTGTAACTTGAAACAAGCTATACGGTTTCAAACTCTGCAATGGTCAAGGAAAAAGAGAGGAATGTGAGAAGAAAAGAGGACAGAAGGAGAGTATTTTAAATGGGAAACAAATGAGGGACAATAAGCAGTTGCAAAGAGGACTGAGAGTGAGGGAAATGCTGAGAGAATAACAAGAGCAAGAGGGAAGGTTTTCTGTCCTCAGTTTGAAAGCTCTCAGCTTAGTCCTGTCTTGACCTTGAGCATAGCACTGAAACCCCAGGTCCAGATGCTAATGTGGCTCGAGCGGATCAGCAATTCCCACACCACATCACTTAAAATCTGTTTCACGCTGACCCCAGCACAGTCCCCACAGCACCAATTCCCATAGCGTGGTGCTTAATACCACTCCGTCTTCTCTGACTCGAGTGCGGTGTGGCCTATCAGGTCCAAACACACAACGCTAAACAGACTCCTGTCTCAATGAGCCCAGAACAGCCCGAATGACAAAACCATGCTAAAAGAATATTCATGACAAGGTGCTTGTTTTTATTGATTGACAAGTGAAACACCAGTGTGGTCTTTTGTTAAACTCAGAACAGAATGCTTAGAAGAACAATTAAAAAAGAACAGATAAATACAACACCTGCTGGTAACTGCCATAAGTACACCATCTGGCTGCAAAAAGAATCTTTTTCCATTGACAGAAATTCAAAAGTATTTATAAGTTGAAAAAACAAAACAATATACAGTATATTTCAAATGACATTTCTGGGAGATCTTGCACTGGGGAGCAGCTGCCGTTAAGATGAATGGAAATGCTAACAGATATCTTTCTCCAGGTATTATAAACCTCCTTGATTACAATCAATGATGATCCCATTACAATCAACTTAACTGTCTACATTGCATTATAATCAATGTTGCACACTTTTTTTTTCAGTTGTTCATGGATGTTTGACTCCTCTTGCACTCAACGGAATAAACAAAACAGTGAAACTGAATTTTCTGTGTTTGGGTGAACTGTTTCATAAAAAAAAAAAAAAAAAAACTGCATTTGCAAAACAAGATCGCTTTCAGTTTACCAATAACAGCGAGTATAAGCCATGTTGGGACATGTTGTTCAAAATATGCAGATCAAAGATGATTTCTGTTTGGTTAAGATGCTGGAAGCAATGAATCAGCTTCACTGATGGTGGAAAAACTTGAAAATCATCAATATTCAGAGGAGCTGAAGGGCAGAGTTTAGTAAGTTGAATCACACATGCTGCGCTTTACATACAGCGTTGAGAGGAAGGAACTGTGTGAGAAAACATATGACTACAGGCCTCCAATCCATTGTTCTCACTCAGTTTCTCTCGCAATCTCTCTCGCTTTGTCTGATTTTTGCAAAATTAAACTGTTTATAGAAATAAATGCTTGAAAATACAATGCCTTTCCTCGCTCTTTCTCTTCATCACTGCCATCACTCATCTCTAAATCTCTATTTCTCTATGAGTTCCTTTTTTATCACTCTTTTCTACACTCAGTTTCTCTCTTCCCTCATATATCTGGTGTATTGTAGTTGCTTTATTTGTTATGATGCATGGTGTCACCAGGCTCACGGATTTGATGAATGCTACATAAAGACTTAGAGCCTGAGGCTGCCCATGAGTAGTTTGCCACGTGCTTGCTCCCAAATGGAAACCATTTCCTCATGCCCCCAGGGGTCACGCAAAATCATGTTACCAACCTAAAATGGCTCCCCCTTGAAGCTTTCACCAACCCCCGTGAATAGATCCCGTTCACCAGCAAAGCGCTAATAAATAAACAGCTCTCCATCACAGAGCAAATCGTTAGTTGTGAAAATATGACACTGCTTATATAATTTAAGTCTGTGGAAGTGTATTTGAATGGTTTTATACTAAAATTTCAGACATTATTGAAAAAATATGCTCTTGATAGGCTCTTGAAATAGTGATACAAGAATCCCAGGGAGGATACATGTGGTATTTTTTTAATCTTTAGCAGACCATGCAGTGAATTAAACTATGTTTCACCTTTAATTCTCAAGAGAACATGTATAATAGCAGTATGGACACCTACAGTATATTTGCTACAAGGAAAATTAATTTTAATAACTTAAGGGAATGGATGAAAATTGAAAATGCTGTCATTGTTTACTAACCCACTTTCTAATCCTCTATGACTTTCTTCTGTGGAACGCAACAATATTTTGAGAAATGTCTCATCTTTTTGTCCCTAAAATGAAAGTAATGTACAATGAATTCCGTGTTGTTTTGGACCCCTTTAACTTTTATTATATGGACAAAAACTATTGAAACTTTCTTCAAAATATAACTTTCTTATAAATGATTTTATATTATTTTTTGAAATTATGATTCAGGTCATAATAGAGGACATAGCAAGAGAACTAAAGAGTGCACAGTGAATGCATGGCAAGAAACGTTAATAATAGTTCTGTTCAGTCTTAATGTTATCACCTGTAGTCACTTTCAATCAGGCTTCTTTCTTTTCATTTAAGCATGATAAGCATTTGCTTCGGTCTTCTAGGTTTTTATTCACACTTCAGGGTAATTTAACATTTTTTTTAAGAAACAAAGATTAAACGTGTATCATAATGTCACACTTTATTCCACTCCAGGTAAGAATAGTGTCTGTTCAGTTACAGAACACTCTGTGAGGCTTGTCTAGGCAAGTTACAGCAACCAAGGAGGGATAGCAAAAGGTCAATTCCGACAGTTTAAATCAATGAGCATCACTGTGGGAGGCTGATACTAGTGCTGCATTCTAATTTGCATATTATTTGTCCTATATATTATGTGTCAATGTGTCCCAAATCATTCTATGAGCTAATACTCCCCACAACTCATTGCACTATGGAACAGTAAGGTTTTGATATTTCTGTTTCAACTTGTTTAGTCAAATGGGTGAGGAATGCAAATGCAAGGCTGTAGTTTTTAGTTTTGAAGTGTATTATGAATTTTCAGATAATGAATTTAGCTACATGTTAGCTACACATTTACATGCATGTCATATTACCATAGTATCTCTTTTTAATATTCAAAATTGCTTTATGTATATTCTCATCACCAGTGAAGTTCATACATTTAGTATGTACAGTGTTGATGACTGAGATTTTCCTTGATTATAATCACATTTGCATGAATACCAGAAATAACATCACGCAACCCACAAATTCCCTGCAAAAAAAAAAAAAAAAACCCTTAAAGTCTAGATTAATTTTAGTATCCAGGTGGGCAGCAGACATGCTCTGATGTTTGAATCATTTCCTGTTCATTTCACTTCCTGGTTCTCCTGTGTAATTTAATGCAGAAAATCCCATAAAAATAACAATTGTTAAAAAAAAAAATAGATGGGTATGCCAATGCTGCATATCTTTGCAACCCAGTGGGGCTACTGCATACTTAGAAGTTATCGCTTTCTCCAAAACCAATTTAGAGGCAGCATGATTAAGGATATCCAATCACATCTACTCGCCTGGGGTAGAGGAGAGCATGAACTAGGATCGTCCAGAGAAAAAAACAATTCAGCACACAGCGTGTATGCGTTTGTGTTTAATCGACCCAACACCCCCCACCCCCCACCATGTGTTTTGAAACGAAGTGTGAAGCTGTAGCCCACCCTATGTTTATGACATGCAACATACTAAAGATGCAGACTGGGACCTTGCAGACAATGCAGGATTATTCCATATTCTGAGGAGCTGAGTAAGATCAGAGACCTCTTCAAAGACTTCTGCCCGCTTGCAAAGGGAGTGGACAGCTGTCAAACCAATATCCCCAATCATTTATATGCATATGTGGACAATGCATAGCGAGCTTCAGCACTGATGACATAATTAAACCCAATTTCACGGCGTAATACATAAAACAATATTTCATTTGCGTAATTCTGCTCTAATTAAGGTTCACGGCTCAGAGGAACGGCATTTGCATTTTATGAGATATGAGTGGTAGGTAAACCCGACTGATATTGGTGTCTTCACAGAGAGCCAGCCTGCTTCCAGTAAATGAGATAAAACGCTCTCTCTTCCTTCCTGTGTCCTTCTGTTTGCTGGTCTTTCTGGCCTCCTGCCACAGCATGCTGTACAGATAATCAATGAGGAGATCATGGCTGCCAGAGTCTGTCAGCGTGACTCAGCATTCGCCCATTTTAACATCCGTCTCATTCAGGTCTTACCTCAGTGTAAATATGCCACATATGAACTCAATCAAAGAGAAGTCAACTATTATTTTTGTTACTTCCTTCCATCTATTTATCTGCAAACCTTCCAGACAAGACAAAGGGGACAAGAGAAATGCTTCTGTGCCCTCTTTCCTAAAAAACAAAAAACAAAAGAAAAAACAATATTCCCAAAAGAACTCTACAACAGAATGAGGTTTTCAACAGAGACCACCATGCCATGCATGGCAGACAACCTTGTGCCCAGATAAGGGAATAGATTCTATTTATTTAAGGAGACGGAATTAAGTAGAAAAGTAATATATGGGGAAAAAGACAATAGAGAATAGCATGTGGAAAGCTTATATGCAGTATATTTTCTGTTTTCATTTCAGCTGCTTGTCTGTATACATCTGTGTATTTTATTGATTTGACTTTAAAATAGGGCTGCCAAAGATAATGCATTAAATAATTAGATTAAGTATGTTTAATTCCATTAAATTAATTTAATAAAGTTAATCCCACAATCCGTAAAGGGGGTCAAATTTCTCAATAACATAATTTAATTCCATTGTATTCTTCATATGTCTTTCATGTGATCTTCAGCAATGTCATTGTGTGCCTTTTTTATGGAATTTTGTCTCCTTCTGTTTAACATTAAATAGGATATCTGAAGAATGTGGGTAACCAAACAGTTGCTGGCCCCCACTGAGTTCCATAGTTTTGAAGAAACTGTTTGGTTACCATCATTCTCCAAATTATCTTCTGTGTTCAGCAGAAGACTAAGGATGAGGTAAATGATGACAGAATTTTCTTTTTTGGGTGAACTGTACATTTTGGTGTATATGTACAAGGGGCGTGAACAAGTAAGCATCAATGAAACATTTAAATTTTAATCACAATGTTAATAAAGAAAATGCCTTTTCTTTTAAGAAAACTATGGAATCCAGTACATATTAACCTCCTTGATGCATTTATTTATTTTATTTTTTGGGGTGGGGTGGGGGGGTTGTGCACTCTGAAGTCAACACATTTACCTCAACTGACCTTGCTGCTTCAATCTGTTCTGTGCAATATCTAAAGTCTGGTTTGAAAGTTAGAAACTTGCAAGAATATCAGTAAATGATGGCAAAAGAACAGCTCCTTCAGAACAGCTCTATAAAGAAATCCACAGATGGGAATTTAGTCAAAAGTAAAGTTATTCACAGTTTTTTGATCTAACTAAATTATCATTGAAGCTCAACAAACATTACCTAGTGATATACACAGTCGATAGGAATGCTATTCAAAAGACCAAGGGAAGACATCAATAAAACATCTTTGCTATATTTTATTTTGCTTTCATTCCTTAAAAGAGGAACTTAATGCATTAAAACTGAATGCATTAAAACTGAATGCATTGCATTTCTCACTTGCTGGATATGTTAGAATAGTTTGGCACAGCTGCGGATGTGTCTGGTTGGACTGTGGCGGATGCTGGGGCGGATTACTGGCCAGAGGTGGGAATGGGCTGAGTCCTCCGAGCCACTGCGGCACGACAGATCTGCTGACCTTGCTGTTCTGCCAAGCCCCCTCAACCAGCATCTCCATGAGCCTGTGCCAGGGTCCAAACTCCCAGGGGTTGCTGGAATTTAATCTTTAAAGAAGCCGCAGATAGATAAGTAACGAACAGAGTAAATCCACAAGAATCTGTATGATACTGATTAGTGCAGCAGAGCCGCACCAACTATAAACTCACATTTTGTTAAATTGTTCTTTTCCCTGCTGCAAAAAGCCACTTAAACCAGTCTGGTTGTCAGATTGTCTTTCAGTTGGGCCAAGCTGATGTTTCTTTCTTCTGCAGAACACAAAAAAATATATTTTTTTCATATGTTTTTGTCCATATCAGTCAGTGGGGTCCAAAACAACACTATTAACAAAACAAAACAAAAAAACCTAAGATATTTTTTTTAAGTCACTCTTGCAGTTTTTGAGAAACCAAAACCATTTTACCATCTCTCTCCTTCTGCATACACACACACACCCTCCCTCAGTGCCATGTAAACAGACCGCTGCATGGGGAGAGATGTTGTACAACTCTCACTGACTCATGCACAGCACACTTTCAATCTTCCTCTCCACTCCATGCTTCGGCTGCCATCCCATAATCCTCTTACTGCCTGTGCCACACTGACATACATTCCCCCCATCCCTTTCTCAGCATTACCAATGCATGCTCACACCTCTGTGGCCATATCCAGTCAATTAATCAATGCTAATGTAATACGGCCCTCATCGTGCCACCATCAGGACAGCGTCACGCCACTGATCGCCTCACACCGACCGATCTGTTTACGGGAACCCAAGGTCACGGCTTACAGGTTGCAGTGCATTTGAGTGTGTTTACAGCAATTAAAACAGGCAGCATGAAAGAGATGACATTATTGGATCACATGTCACAGCTGACAGGATGAGCCAGTGTATTCTATATGATATTTAATAACATCACAAAACTGACAGGATGAGCCAGGTAAACATTTGAACTGGTTAATCGATAGTGCAAACGCATGGAGGGCATGAAAAGAGATTTCAGATAGAACAGAATAGAACAACAGGTCTGTTTGGAACTGATCAGCCCAGTGTATTCTATATGATATTTAAGACTATCACAATAGGAAGCGCCAAATTAGCCATTAATTTTTTAAACTTCCAAAATAAACACTGATTTACAATAGTGAAATGGCTCAAAGCTGTATTCCATCTGTATATTCGACTGAAGATGATCCCATTCGACAGACACTCTCTATGAGCAAATCCTGACGTGCTCGGATTGCATTTTACAGCAGCTGATGAAGCCTGTGGAATCTGAGGCTGTTTTTCGTCTGGCACATATCTGACATAATTCTCACTGTATCGAATTCCCATGTCTCATCCATTTGCTGCTATTTTCAGAGCAGATAGATGAAAAGAGGCAAACGAGTGATATCAAATAGAGACACACATTCTAACATGAGTAATCGCTAAACATGGCAGATGGAAACTTGGAAAAGAGATGTAGGGATGTGAGAGTAAAGTAGCCTTCCTCATAGAAAAACAACAACAACAACAACAACAACAACACACACACACAAAAAAAACATCACAAATTTGATCTTTCTAATGCTGCAATGGTTTCTAGACAGCAGTAAGACTAAATTAAATGCAGAAGGAAAGAAAAAGACCACAGTCATTTCAAATGTGTCTCTCACTACAATACAAAAGACTACAATAAAGACTCATCCATATCTCATCCAAAGATTTCTCATCCAATTCTTGCAAGACCAAATTTTGTGAGATGGGAATATACTTTAATTTTATAATTCTACAGAGATTGCTGAACAACCTGTAGTAATTTTAGTAAAACCTGAATGACTTTCTTTCTTTTGTGGAAAACAACACAGGATATTTTGAATAATGTGTGAAATGTTTGAAAGTAAATGGGTAAAGTATAGTGAAAGTAAATTCCCAAAACGTCACCGGATTCAACTGATTTTCATTATATGGACATTAAAATACATTATTTTATGTTCCACAAAATAAATAAAACCATACAGGTTTGGAACGACATAACGGTGAATAAATGATAACAGATTTTTTCATTTTTGGGTGAACTATACGCCTTAATAGTATATTTGAGCAATTATTCATTTAGTGTATTTTATGTTTTCTAAGGTATTTTAAAACAAATATTCTAAGATAAAAATGATTTTTAATGGTTTCAGATGGACATGAAATACTTACTTATAGCTTATACTGTACCTGAGCTACGAAAGAGCAATTTCGGAGGAATAAAACGTTCCTCAAGGCAACTAAAATAAGAAAAACGTAAAAAGATGCAAGGTGACTTTAGTGGTCTTGAAAAGTGAACATATGCTAACAGAGGGACACGTTTTCATCTGTCTCTTTGATTGACAGACAGGCCAGGGTAAACATGAGCAGGTCCTTTCAGTCCGCTTCTTTTTCTTGTCTGATCTTCGATTCCCATGGTTACAACCTTGGGAGGGAAGAAATTTTAGCACAGTGTGTCAGTATATTTAATTCTGCAAAATGAATTTTCAAAAGGGTTCTGCTGAGAGACCTAAATCCACTCTCTGCCTTCACAATCCAGACTATTATTCTGAGGAGGACAGAAGGATTGATTGATGTTTCACGGTGTATGAAAGTCATTGATTATTAGGTTTGAGGCTTTTGGAATCGTCTGTCAAAATGTGGACCATTTTAACATGCGATCATATGGCACTGATGGACTTTAAAAGATCCCATTTGAAGATTGTTTGTCATTGACACAGTTTATGCTGTCAGGGGGCTGGGATTAAATGTGGTTTAGTCGGAAAGGATGACTGGGTTAGAGGGAGAGGTAATGGGCCAGATGAGGCAATGGCAGACATGACATCATTCTTGTATTTACGACTATAGGCAACAAAAATTGCTCTGGACACCATCCACCTCCCTTCATGATGATACACTTTGTGTCACACTTTATCAAAGTCACATGATCCACTTAATGTGAAAAGACAGGCAACTTCACTGATACAGACGAGACCATTTTGGCCGCGCTGACCTCAGTCTGTGTGTTTGTGAGTTATATGTAGCTCATGGCCGATGGCTAAAAGCTTAGTTTTTGACAGCATCGCTGGAGATTTTGTTTCTCCTCACAGACATTACAGAACCTGGGGTCAAAGAGGGGTAAGAGGTTTCAACGTTTATAGATATTATGACAACATTATACCCCATTATGTAACTCACAGTATGATGTAGCTTTCTTATGCAAGACATCAACACTGGATCTGAGATATCTGTCCCACCATTCGTTTTCGGTTTTGGATGCCACACATCCCGGAAGCATTCCCTTACGGAACGACAAATGTGATGAGGTGTTGTATGTGCCAACGACTGAAAAAGAAGACAAAAGAGGAATCAATGTCTCTCTAGGCCTGTAGCACACAAGTCACGTTTTACCTTTCTCAAATTTCACCTTACATCATAATATGATATTCATATGGGGAAGCTAATTTAGCTTCTAGCAGAACAGATTGAAAATGCTATATTAAAAAAAAGTGTCAGATAAATGAAATTTTACAGGTATTGCTAGCTTTAACATTTACAGATGATCTGATCAATTTAGCTCTTAAAAATAGTCACAACCTTTTTAAAACAGGAAGTGTGATCTCATTTTATGCAATTTCCAGAAGTCAGGGTGCTACACTTAGTGCTAGCTATCTTAGACAAGCATAAGCTTGTGATAGATGTTTCAGCTATGCCAATTAAATGGGTCTTTTCAGCAGGATCAGCAGCAAGTAAACTCAAATCTTTGAGTTCACCTGTGTAAACTGTCACTGGGCAGCACCCTTAAAAGGGACAACTCTACTTTATCTGCCCCTAAAAGGTGCATATTAGTACCTTAGTAATATATACCCTTAAGGTACTACTATGAATTTTTTAGGGGTATTTAATGTACAAATTTGTTTTAAGGTACCGCCCCAGTATAAAGCAGTTGTACCTTTTTTTCTGAGAGTGCATCCTGTATTGCTCCTCAGGTTAAATATGAATATATTTTCGATCCACCAGCTCCTTAAAGTCACATTCAAAAGTAAACTGTGTTTGGTCATTTTACATAAGAGCTAATATGGTCTCTTCCTGTCTAAATGGATCAGATGTTTGACCAAATTTGTGGCTGTTAAAAGTTTGACAGAAGTATGTAAACAGAAGTTTTGTTACACACACACACACACACACACACACACATAGATTGTGTGTGTGTGTGTGTGTGTGTGTGTGTGTGTGTGTGTTTATTTGTGTGCAGGAATGAGGGCGGATAGATACAGAGACAGAATGATGAGAGTAAAAGTAGGAGATAAAGAATGAGGTACAGACAAAAGAAGAGAGAGAGGGGAAAAAGAGTCCGCCATGACTGTATTCTCAGGCTCATTCCATTTGCATCAGTGATTTAGCAGCCTTTCCAAAGCCTGCGACAAGCGTGCTCTCATTAATTAAAGTCCCTCGTTCTCCCCCCATGTCTGCACGCACTGGGTACTGCGGACTTATTCTAAATAAATTTCCACATAGCCATAAAACCTGTCCCTCAGGATTATCCCTCAGCACTCCCCACTCTCCATTCCTCTGTCTCCTTTCTCTCTTGATCTCACTCTCTTTCTTCCTCAGACTTTATCTTAAACTCATTGCCTCTTGTTCTTCCTTTTGATCAACTCAGAGGAAAATTTTCAGGACTTCAGGAAATACAGTGGAAACCAAAATCACCCGAAACTGAATCAAATGTGGATAAGCCTATTTGAGCTGATTTCAGATTTCATATTTTGCCATCTGATCCCAGTGTGTGACAGCATTTTCACACATACAGCATTTTCTCTAAATTTAACAGCATATTACTATTTAAAGGCCATGTGAGTTGTCAAAATACGGACAAATCAGCTAAAGAAGATGCAGTAACACCAAAACAAATTGCATATTGATTTTGTAAATGAACAAAGCCATAAAATGAATGGTTTAAGCATGGATGAGTTCATGATGCTCTGATGTAAGACACATTTTAAAGATTTTTGTTACAAATCTGACAGAACTGATGCAATTACTCTACACTGTTTAGCTGTACATCTGTGGTGAGGAAAATAAAAAAAGTGTGATTATCTACAATGTGGAAAGAAACTGGACTGATGCTGAAACTATGTTTCTTGCAAATATCACATAATTTGTGAGGAGGACAGTAATAATTATATGTGATTGATAACAATACAGATAAAAGACTGCATGCAACTGCATGTGTGAATAGCAGATATGGTACATATTCTGGAATGGCTAATCTACTGTTTTTATTGCAATTTAATGTGTGAAAGTAGATGTTCTTGACATCTCTGGTAAAATTCTAAAAGAGAAATGTGGGAGAATAATAGTCTCCATTTGCATTTGCTCAACAATTGAGATATTAAAGAGATTAAATTTGTGATTTTCCTGTCCTATGATCATTTTCACCTCTTCCCTCAGTTTTTTTTTTCCTTTCTCTCTGATTTGCATCATTCTTCAACAGCTGCTGCGGTCATGTTACCCATGATAATATTTACATCATTTAGACAAGCAATTGGTCACTGTACCAACTCTCCATTAAGTGTGTGTGTGTGTGTGTGTGTGTGTGTGTGTGTGTGTGTGTGTGTGTGTGTGTTGACGTGTTTGAGAAGACTCTGAAATTGATGGTTAGGACATCTATAGTGGCTGACATAGTCACCAACTCAGCACTTTACTCAAGAACACACACACACACACACACACACACATATCA